>NC_052501.1:23475612-23568107 GCF_016617805.1 Bactrocera tryoni | reverse complement strand
ATTTCACTATGTATTACATGAGAATTTAGGACAACAACTCTGAACTGAGACAAATTTCACAACACCTTTCGGTGATGTTCTTATTGACCAGAAGGCAAAAGATCTATTGGTGCAGAAACTACTAATATTTTATGGCTTATATGGCTGACATGGTCGAAATCAATAACAAGCTTTCTGATAACGGTATCACTTGATCTCTATACATACATATGTACGTCATTAATTCACATATGTATGTATGTATGTACACATTATGAATAAAAAATAACAATGTTTACTGTCAGTTGTGTTTAAATATTTCCATTTCACTTTGTTATGCTAAAAATTTACGCGTACGTGCCTAAACATATTGAGTTAAAAAAGCATGAATATCTGAAAAAATTCCGTAACCTGTCACATTAAGATACTATAAAATCTACATACATATTTATGTATGTAATAAGTACTAGGTTTATATATGATTTATATATTCATAAAGAACGAGCCCCTTTTCAAGAGTGTATGCCAACAAAACCACAAACGTGATCAAAACAAATAAATAAGTTAAATAAATACATACATACATATATAAGCATACATAAAAACTCTTGTACATATACACTAAGATATATTTATGTACATATGTATATATTTTGGTACACAGTTCTCCACAACAAAAACAATATTAAAGCCACGCGTTGTGAGCAAATAGATCTTCAAGGTCACTTACTGAAAGACTACCAACATTGACACAAGGCTCAACAACAAAAAAGCAGAAACTAGTGCATAGTTTAATAAATTGTATGTATGTAAATGCTTGTATGTATGTATATTATGTGTGTAAATTAGATTAATAAAACTACTTTGTAGCCTTTGATAATAAGAAACATCGAGCGACATAATACAGGAATATGGAAATAGAATTTAATTAAAATGAAATTGTTGTAGTTTTTTGTATATACATTTGTACTCGTATGTAAATGTGCTTTTATTTAGTTGATATGCGACGCACTGGCTTGTAGAACGTCAGCAATATTTGCATTAAACACCTAGGCACTGCGCAAGCAAAGGTTTTTTCAACTCTGCTCTATGTTATGCGGAAGCAGTATGGACTTGTATTAAAAAACAAGCAACAATACTGCACTGTGATATGTTTTTAAACGTTTTATTATATTTGCATGTTGATGTTGAAAAAATAAACTACTTAATCGACGTACTTCTTGTTTGGTCAAAGTCTTCTAAGCAGACAATTTTCATATATTACTATGGGCAAAAAATAGTGAGACTTTTTAATTTAAAACCCATTCGTCGAAATATTTTATTCTAAGTGGGTATGACTATCAGTGCCAAATGTCACAACAAAATAATCATTAGTGTTTAATATACGCTTGTTTTTCTCAAGCACAGAAAGTGCATTCTTTTTCCATTTTTATGATGAGTGAATTTTTTTAACAAAGAAGTTCCATTAAATTTTGTGTGTGGAATCAAATTTCTGGTGCCGAAAAGTGAAGGCACGATTGGTCCCAAAATCACTCAACTTTGTCGAAAAACAGCGTCACGTTAAAGTCCGACTACCAAGATGTCATGAAACGTATTATTACTGGTGATGAGTCTTGAATCGATGCTTACGACCCAAAAACAGACGATCGATCGGCCGAAGCCGAAAATACCATGTCAAAGCATGTCAAAAACTAAAGTTATGTTGACAGTTTTCTTCGTTTATCGAGGGGTGGTGCACTTCGAACTCCTTCCGGTCGGACAAACTGTCAACAAGGAATACTATCCTCCACTATAGGTGAAAGAGAAAATAGTCGTAGAAAACGAGAATATGGTTCATGACGTACTAGTTCATAGCGTAATTCCTTCAGTTTATCGGTCTTATCACAACCTGAATGAGGCGATGTGGTGTCATGGCCTTGGAGCAAAATATCACACGTGTCATTCGCCAGTTACCAGTCGATATGGATGGATTTACCATCTGAAACGTGGCCGCGGCCAACATTTGAAAGAGATAATCTTCAAAATATAAACATTACCCATCACATTTGAAGTTTCTATGTTTTTTCTGTAAAAAAGTGAGGAATCTTGAAATGGATAACCTTTTACATACATATGTATGTATATCCTGACTTGCATTTAGGGTGTGCTTTAAAAGTACAGTTTCCTATCATAATTTTTTCCTAAGAAATGAAATTGTCGTGCTGAATTGCAGGCATTTGCTTGAGACCCCTGTAAATTTAGCTTCTTTGTCTACTCATGACGAACGTCGAAGTGACTGATGAGTTCTGTGAGCAGTTCATACCAAAAAGTAGTAGTATCAGCTCTTTCTAAGCACTGTATTATAAACCCGCGACTAATTGAATGATGGTCGCAGACTCAACCCACTCACTCACGGCAACGTCTTTGCTATCTTTGAATATATTTAAATTTGCATTAAATTTACTAATTCAGCGCTCAATTGAGCTAAATGTGTCAACTAAAGTGCTTTGAGTGAATTGAATAGTTACAGTACAAATATAAATGCAAAATAGCAATTGACTTTGTGATTTATTTATTATATGGTATAACCGATGTTAATGAGTTCTACGTGATGTTGTTGAGAATTTAAAAACTAAAGAAAAAACGTCTTGGTTGCATCGGAGCTATAAAGCCCTTCACAAATACAACGGATTCTTTATGAATCAGTCAGTTTGTATAGCAGCTGTGTATGTACATATGTATATGCTATAGTGCCTCGATCTAAAAAAAAATGTTCACGAGATTGCAGCGTCGACTTGGTCAACACGGGATGAACACACGGACGAGCACCGACGTTTCTTTTTGGGTGTTCTAAACATCGTGGCAATCTTAAAACTCTTTTCAGAGTATAAATATTGCATCCTGTGAGTAAAAATTCATGAAACTCTTTATTTATCTTTTATGAGGTCACTAAACTTCTGTTTACATTTAGCGAAGTCCACAATACTTGTGTAGATTAAACCGAGTTAACAACCTTTGTTTACATTTGGGATCAATGACCCCTTTGTTTATATTTTATGGGGTCAATGACCTTTTTTACATTTTATGAGGTCACTAAACTTTTGTTTACATTTAGCCAAGTCCTCAACCTTTGTTTACATTTAGCCAATTCAACAACCTTTATTTAATTTTGGGGTCACAGTCGCCTTTGTTTACATTTTATGGGGTCAATGAGCCTTTTTTACATTTTATGAGGTCATTGATCGTTTTGTTTACATTTTCGGTGTCAACGACCTTTGGTTTAGATTCAGTCAAGTCCACAACCATTGTATACACTTAGCCAAGTCAAAAACTTTTGTTTATATAGCCGGTTACTAACCATTTTGTGAGGTATTTAACCCTTTTGTTTACATTTTGTGGGGTTAATGACCTATTTGTTTACATTCATGAGATCAATGACCCTTTCTTCAAAGTTTTTGAGATCCAGGTGAACAAAACTATTATAATCTCTGTTTCATGATCTTGTTCTAATTTATTAGGTTGTCAAATATCTCCCTTCCGCCTTTTTTTCTTTGGAATTTCGAGGCTATGTATAAAGCGCTACAGAGCTCGTATCTGGCAATACTATACATCTTTGAAAGGTTTTGACATAACCTACAAAACGTCGCTATGCATTATTAGTTTGGATATTGCTCTTATTCGATCAAACAATGGAAAACATCCAGTTAGAACGACATCTGGCATCTTGTGATATCGCCCAGAAGATGGGAGTTAGTCACCAAACCATTTTAAACCATCTGCAGAAGGCTGGATACAAAAAAAACTTGATGTTTGGATGCCGCATGATTTGACGCAAAAAAAACTTCTGGACCGAATTAACGCCTGCGAAATGCTGCTGAAACGGAACGAACTCGACCCATTTTTGAAGCGGATGGTGACTGGCGACGAAAAATGGATCACATACGACAATATCAAGCGAAAACGGTCGTGTCGAAGGCCGCTGAATGGTCCCAAACAGTGGTCAAGCCAGGATTGATGGCCAGGAAGGTTTTGCTGTGTGTTTGGTGGGATTGGAAGGGAATCATCCACTATGAGCTGCTTCCATATGGCCAGACGCTTAATTCTACCATGTACTGCGAACAACTGGACCGCTTGAAGCAGGCGATCGACCAGAAGCGTCCAGAATTGGCCAACAGGAATGGTGTAGTGTTCCACCAGGTCAACGCCAGACCACACACTTCGTTTATGACGCGTCAGAAGCTACGGGAGCTCGGATGGGAGGTTTTATCGCATCCACCATATAGCCCGGACATAGCGCGAGAGATTACCACCTGTTCCTGTCCATGGCGAACGCCCTTGTTGGTGTAAAGTTGAACTTAAAAGAGGCTTGTGGAAAGTGGCTGTCCAAGTTCTTCGCAAATAAGGAGGGGGGCTTCTACGAGGGGGGTATTATGAAGTTGCCGTCCAGATTATCGAACGAAACGGCGCATATTTGAACTAAATCCGATCACTGTAAAACTTTTTTTTTGAATAAAGTGCAAAAGCGGAAGGGAGATATTTGACAACCTAATATACATAATTAGAGAAATGGTATGCATAAAAAGCATTAAATGAACGCTTAATAAAAATGTTTAATCGAACAGCTTTCTGATGACTCTAAGTTAGACTTTATTTTTCAAATTAGTGCGCAAATTTAATGAAAATTCTAAGGCGATTTTGTTGAAGAAGTTCTAAAGCTTCAGTATCGTGTGATCGCTAATGACGTATAAATATTTATATGTATATACATATCGCTCATTTGCTGCAAGAAGTGCATAATTAGTGATTTTTGAGTTCACGATGCAATTGTTCTTATCTATCATGAAGTGAAAAATTTTTACATACCTATATATGCTCCGCTTGAGAATACATTCCTGTTTTACGTGTAAGGTTGGAGTCAGTTGAAAACTTTTAACGCGTTTTCTGGCAAATGATTTTTACTTATGCCGGTCTTGCAGCAAATGAAATTAAAATGATTAGTGTTATTTAAACGCATCGATCTAAGTGAACAGCTATGAGTGAAATTAAAATGTTATGTCATTTAAACGCACGACAGTGAACAGCTTGAGTTTCGAAATCACGTAATAAATTGTTTTATGTATGCAAGTGTTATTGAAACTGAAATCAAATTCAAATACATAGAAGGGTGCTTTACGAGTTTGAGGATAATATGAAACAAAGTGGAGATTTTTATAACAGAACACATACTAAGTAACTATAAAATCCGATCTGAACCATTTGCTTGCAGTTTTTAGCGATGTTTTGAAAAATCTATGATAATTTTCGTGAAGTTACCTTGTAAACTAAATAAGTTTTCCATACACGGACTTCAATTTGATCGAGTTTAGTTTGTATGACACCTATTTACATCCAAAAGTGCCCGATATCGGCAATTTCTTAGGAAGAAAAAGGCGTACATATGTAAAATTTCAGATCGATACCCCAAAAACTGAGGAATTAGTTCGCGTACATACAGATGGTTCTGGCTAAATCGACTCAAGTCGTCACGCTATACACTTTAGAGGGTCTCCGACTTTTCCTTCAGTGTTACAAAACTCATGACTAACTTCATACAATCCATTCAGAGTATAATTTAGACCTAAGTTGGCAGTGCAATCCTCATCTATTTATCTACAATTTATACTTTTTTAAGTAAACTACTAAAACAGATTTTGAAATTAAATTTCGGGGCAGAAGTAATATTAAAATTGATTACGTTATGGCTGAAAAAAAATCGATAACTAAATCGATAATTTTTTCTGTATCAAATTATCGGTTATAATTGAAAATATGCGTTTAAAATTGAACTAGTACTTCACTCCCTGGCAGATATCTTCGAAAGATTTCAAGCATTTTCCGTTTCACTACGGTATACTCGTAACCAATAATACCAAATATAAGTAGTTGCGTCCAAAAAAGAAATCTTCTTGAATCCACACATTATTTATTTTACCATAAAATATACTTATGTATATAATAAATAAATATGTATATGTACTCGAATTTAATAAACAACATCTGGCTTACTTTGTTTTAAGAAACGTGACTTCCATGGCGTACGCATAAAGCACGCGCCTACGAGGGTCGATCAATTAGACTACCGATCTTTGTTTTAACTAATTATAATTCACAAAAATCACTAATTTATGAATAAATATGTATATGAACAAACTATATGCTACATTATGTATGTATGACTGTATAAAAATATAACTTTATTGAACTCCCCTGGTACGCATTCGTTTGCTAGGCCAAATCGAAAATGTAAACAACTTGCAATGGGTTGAAGTGGCTGCGTGTGGGTGCTAGAGTAAAATATTGTTTACAAAGCCTTGCTAATGCGATCAAAACAAGTCAATAATCTCGCATTGGCACATACATACATACATATGTACTTCCCACTAATGCATGTGTGTATGTATGTGGCTCAAGAATTTATTTACTTATGTATAAATGTGTACATATGTATGTACATATATCTGTGTATATTTCGCTTTGCCGTTTCCGCGTTGTACGCCGCTATTGGCTACAAACAATGGGGGCCCGTCAGCGTCTGGTTTTGGTTTCGCCGTCTATGTTGTTGACGCCACTGACTTTGGCTGCGAGCAGCGGGGCATTGACTGAGGGGCTCACCGGTGGTCAGCAGCCGGCTGACGCTGTACGACACAGCAGCATTATGAACATATGAGCGAGTTCGTACACTCAGAAAAATATTACAATGATTTGAAAGTTAAAAATTAAAAAAAAAACTTAAACTTTTGTGAATATATTATAAATCAAAACTCATTTTTTATGGGTTTTACTCAAATCATTTCAAAATATATCGATAAAATTTGAACATCGTCTTCAATTCACCAACTCAATACTCGTTACGTTGGAGCGCTGCTGTAATGGAAAAAAAGAATTATATGTGACGGCAGCGAATAACTCTTTTGTAACGAAGAGAGATAGAGAGCGAGTATCATACCTTATTAAAGTGGTATTATCACGTTTTGATTATACTATTATAAGTGATTTATACCAGTTTTTGTTCAATTTTATTGCTGTCATCGATTCACCATCAAATCATCATTGTCACACAAATTATAGTATAAGAGCTTATATTGTTATTGCTCGAGTTGAAATCGTACAAGATCGACCTTTATCTTCAAGCTAGCAAGGTTTGCCCCCGGAAAATCAGCCATCAACGATTGGTATGCAAAGACGTATTTAGACGTAGTGAAATGAGCACCGAAGACGGTGAACGCAGTGATACCCGAAAGAGGTTATTATTAACGAAAAAGTTTGCAAAATAATTTTGAATGACCTTTACGATTGTTCGAGATAGCAGACACTCTAAAGATACTGACAACTGACCGTGTACATCATATAATTCATAAATATTTGAGTATGAGAAAGCTTGCGAAGTGCAAAGGATGAATCATGACTTCATCATTTCACTCCCAAGTCCAATCGACAGTCATCCGAGTGAATTGCACAGGATGAACCCGCTCAAACACGTGGGAAAACCCAAAAGTCGGCTGGCAAGATTAAGGCGTCTGTATTTTGGGATGCGCATGGAACAATTTTTATTGACTACCTTAAAGAAGGAAGGACGATCAAAAGCGTCTATTACAAAGTGTTATTTGACCGTTTGAAGAACCAAATCGCCGAAAAAGCCGCATTTGAAGAAAAAGAAAATGCTTTTTCATCAAGACAATGCACCGTGTTACAAGTCAGTGGATACGATTGCAAAAATTTATGAATTGGTCTTCGAATTGCTTTCGCATCCATCGTAATTACCAGATCTGGCCATCAGCGACTATTCCCTGTTTTCAGACCTCAAAAGAAAGCTCGCTGGGAAGAAATTTTCGTCGAATTAAGAGATGATCGCCGAATAATTTTTATTGACTACATTGAAAAAAGAAAAACCATTAACAGCGACTATTACATAACTTTAATAAATCATTTGAAGGACGAAATCGCTGCAATAAGACCGCATTGAAAGAAAAGTGCTGTTCCACCAAGACAATGCGTAACACAAGTCAGTGAAAACGATTGCAAAAATCTACAAATTGAGCTTCGATCGTCGAAACTGTGGCCTATTTTGAAGCAAAGAACAAATCGTACTACAAAATTCATATCGAAAGATTAGAAGGTTGCTAAGTATAATCAATGTACCACCCCTTGCAGAGCATTAGGTCGAATAAGAAGAAATGAATTTTGCTATAAAAATGTAGGCCGAGGACTTTTTAATTGACCTTTTATAGTTTGTTCAACTCGTTACTCTCCGAAATTTGGCGAATCGAAGACAGCTTTTAAGGCTAGCGCAAACAAATCAAACACTTTATAAGAATTAACGAAACTTTTAGATTTTGAGTGACTACTTTAAACTCTGAAAGTCCTAAAAGCTTGGTGTACTAAGAAAAAAAATATAAAAAAATCAATAAGTAAAAAAAAACAAATGATTATATTATAAAAATTTCTTTTCCGTGTAGCTTTTATGTTCTATTAATTTTAAATATACTAAAGTACGTAGTTATATGTCTGTATGTATGTAGTTGTGCTTATATTGCATAATTAACAATACGCTTAAGTCGTAAACAAAATTTGCCATAGGAATTAAGTATATACAGTACTTTAGCATAAACAATTAAGATTGCATATACGTAAATATGTGTGTAATCGTTGCCAGATTCGTTCTGACCGTTGTCACTACTGTTTTTGTTTTTGCTTGCAATACACGTCGTAGACACTTCTATAGTATGAACAATTCATTATCCAACACGTACAAATGCATTTATACCCGATCACAATGCGCTCAGTTATTAAAAATTTATTCATTTATCATTTGTTACCAAATTTGAGGATCATTAAAAATGGAATTAATCAAAATCATCTTAATCGACATCACCGCCCATCTTGAGAACCAGCATTCATTGTTGGATAATATTCGACCGAATGGACCACGGCCAGCAGTGAAGAAAATATAGTAACCGTAGCTGACAGCGTGGACTCGGACTGACGTATGGAACGACTTGACGCATTTTACGTCGAGATCTTAAATTGAAAGCGTACAAAATACTGCTTCTGTAAGAACTGAATCCATTCGATTTACCCCAGCGACATCGCCTCGCTCTATGGGCCCTTGAAAGCTTCCAAGAAGATTCGACGTTTTCGAGGAAAATTTTGTTCGGCGATGAGATCCATTTCTGGCTCAATGAGTATGTAAACAAGCAGAATTGCTGCATTGGGGACAAAGAGCAACTTGAAGAGAGCCGGTGGAATAATTGGTCCACACCTGCTCAAAAATGATCCCGATGAGAAGGTAACCATAAATGGCGACCGTTATCACGACATGACAACCGACTATTTGCTACCTGAAATTGAAGCCCGCGATCCCGGCGATATTTGGTTTCAACTAGACAGCGCCACTTCCCACACATCGTATCAATCAATGGATTTATTGAAAGAATATTCGGTGAGCAGATAATTTCACGTTTCGAGCAGGTCGATTGGCCACCAAGATCGTGTGATATCACACCGTTTGACTTCTTCCTGTGGGGATATGTAAAGTCTAAAGTCTATGCGGAGAATTCCGCTTCGATTCAGGCCTTGGAGCAAAACATCGTGTCATTGCCAGTTACATGTCGAAATGCTCGAACGAACCATCGAAAATTGGACTCAACGGATGGACCATCTGAGACGTAGCCGCAGCCTACATTTGAAAGAGATAATCTTCTAATGCAAAATAATGTTCTTTCGAATGATAATACACATTCTTTATTAAATTTGAAGTTTGTGTTTTTTCTTAAAAAAAAAAAAGTACGGAACCCCGAAATGGATCACCCTTTAACTCAGTGAAACTATTTTCGTTTTTATGAGAAGAAATTTAATCGATTTTACGAGATCAATTTAGCTAAATTCGATATTTTTCATCGATTTTTATTTAACATCTCTGAGCTACAGATATTAAAGAGTGAACATGTTTTTATTATAAACTAAACACACGCTTTACACCAATCCTTTCCGGTTATGTAACAAAAAATTTCACGCGATCGAAGTCCCACCTTATCAGTTTGCATTGTTTTGTTTTTATCAATGGTGAGGCTCTTGTTTTGCTATTGAATAGTTTGTCGTAAACAAAAACATCTCGCCTTAATTGCATTTTATCATTAAATTACAAGCGTGTACACTCATACAAATTTATCTATGTAGTATGTATGTATGTATAAAATACTTAAAGTGCATTTGTAATTGCAACTGCGTCGCCGGACAGCTGACAAAAAAGCACAACAAATACAAATATTCTAAAGTTACAACATTGCAAAACAAGCTTTTTTGTTTTTGTTTCTCAGTAGTGTTTATGGGTGTTATTGTTGTTGATACTTTTTTATCGTTGGAGCAAAACAAAACTATCGAATTGGTTGTGGCTTTAAAGTTATTTACTGTTTGTGCTTCGTTGTGGGCCAGAGAGCAAGGAGGCTTTTATTGCTTTGTTTATGAAACGCGCAAAGTAATCAAAATATTAGCAAAACAAAGTGTGAGCTAAAATGGTACAATTATTGATATCGTAATAACTGTTTTCGAAGCGCTAAAACTTGGAGAGTACCGAATACAACAGACTGGTATAAATTAAATAAACTGATATAGAGGCGAGAGAATAGAAAAAACAACTGGTATAAATCGCCAAAAATGGCATAATCAAGTAAATATAAGGCTATAAAGAGTTATAACTGTTAAATGTTATACCAATTTAATGGCACACCCATAACAAATAACTGGTATAAAGTAAACAAACTGGCATAATCAAATTGAAGCTGGTTTTAATGCGGCAAAAGCTGGAGAATCGAATAAACAACTGGTATAAATCGGTAAAAATTGCATAATAAATTAAATATATGGTTATACAAGGTTATAGAACTAGTTTTATACCAATTTAATGACACATCCATAAAAACAACTTGTATTAAGTAAATAAACTGGCATAATCAAATTAAAGCTGGTTTATATGCGCCAAAGACTGGAGAATCGAATAAACAACTGGTATAAATCGGTAAAAATTGCATAATAAATTAAATATATGGTTATACAAGGTTATAGAATTTAATTTTATACCAATTTAATGACACATCCATAAAAACAACTGGTATAAAGTAAACAAACTGGCATAATCAAATTGAAGCTAGTTTTAATGCGGCAAAAGCTGGAAAATCGAATAAACAACTGGTATAAATCGGTAAAAATTGCATAATAAATTAAATATATGGTTATACAAAGTTATAGAAATTTAATTTTATACCAATTTAATGACACATCCATAAAAACAACTGGTATAAAGTAAATAAACTGGCATAATCAAATTAAAGCTGGTTTATATGCGCCAAAGGCAGGAGAATCGAATAAACAACTGGTATAAATCGGTAAAATGGCATAATAAATAAAATATATGGTTATACAAGGTTATATAAATTTAATTTTATACCAATTTAATGACAAATCCATAAAAACAACTGGTATAAAGTAAATAAACTGGCATAATCAAACAGAAGCTGGCTTACTTTCGCTAGAGCTTGAAGAATAGGACAAACAACTGGCATAAGTCGGTCAAAATGGCATAATCAAGTAGATATAAACAGTCTTCGGTTAATAATTTCTTTGCCTTCGTATCGAAAAAGCAACGACAATGTTATCGAGTTGAATTCTTGCAAGAGAGTATGCGGATACCTCATTAAAGTGTTATAACTTCTATCTTCAATGCTGCTAAGTTTTGTTTTGCATATTTTAGCTAACTTTTAATATTGTGTATGATTCAATTAACAAATAAAAATAAATTTTGTCTTCATTCCTTGTATTTTTAAAACTTAAGACTTAAAATCAATTATGGTAACATTGAAGAAGACCAAAATAAATGGCTACAGAAACGTTTTTTAAAGCGCAAAAGGTGTTTTTTCACTAAGAAAGAATCATAACACAATTACTCATGCGTCAGAAATTATGTTAGCGCAGGGTTGCATCACAAGTGCTGCTCGTTTGTTTGAGGAAGTGGTATAGTTTGTTCGATTCGCTGGAGAGCTGTAGAGTCATAAGCAGTTATACAAATTTAAAGGGGTAATCATAAACTATATTATATCGAATTCAATTGGAAGACTTTGTGGTTACTATCACATTTTGTTTATATTAGAGCAGAGCTCAAACATTGGGAGTAAAGAAAGGTCGAATCGGACATGGCTACTATTTTTAATTATATCAAACATAAAATCCTTTTCGATGCTAAACATAAAACTAAGAAACCCATTTCTTGTTACTTTAAATAGTTTTTAGCTTTCTTGTGGTAAAAAAAGATGGAAAAGACTTGAGTCTAATATGTTTTAGGTCAAATAGAATGCTCGACTGATGTGCGAAGGGAATAGTTCTGGATGTTTTTTTTTCGAAAAATCACGTCTCATATACTACGCTAAATTTTTTTTTTAATTTTACTCAAACACATTTTAGGTAAACAGTTTTCAAAAAGCTATTGAAACTATCCCATATTATCGCCTAATGTCTACAAGTACAATGTTGGCAAAACTATAAATAGCAAATATTAAATGGGAGCACGTTGAGTCATGTCACTTTTTCAAATTTTCAGTACTAGTCATATTCAAAATCGAAAAAATAAGTAGGTAAAAATAGTGTTTTCGGGCAATAAAACTATATTCCAACTAGCATTAGTACCTGGCCGTAATTATCACAGGCAGAAATGGTTTGGCTTATATACAATACGTACATACATATGTACATCTATACATTAACTTGTTTATTTCACGTTTTTTTATTTATTGTGTTGAAAATTCTCTTAGACCATCCATTACTCTTTGTACCTTAATCACATACAAGTAAAAAGTAAAGAGTTCATCCAAAGCTTTTTGCGCTCTTGTAATTTTGTAAAGAGCATAAAAGCTTTAACAAAATAAATATTGAAATAGTTTAAACTTTGTTTGAGTAGATTAAATTGTGGATTTGTTTATATTATACATTAATAAAAGCTCTCTCACAAATACATAAAATACTAGAAACGAATAAGCTTTCGCATTTGTTGATCATTTTGTTGCATTTGTGTGGTCGATCGTATGATGCCGGCTCCACAATATGTATATAATCACATAAGCACATATGTATGTATGTATGTAGTTGCCTTACATGGAAACTATATATGTAAGTATATACAGATATGTGCGTATATTACCACTATAGCGGTTTGCCATACATACTTATGTATTTATGTTTATTCGTCTGAATTTATGTCTTTCGATATCGCATATCAGCTGTTATGACTTTGCAAACCACAATGACGAGCGATATTATCATCTGATCAGACCATAAAGTGTGAGACTTTGCTGGAATGGGTGACCACAGAGAAAATATACAAACATTTTTACATACATATATGTATGTATATGTACACATAATTATGTATACATGTGTGAATATTCCGTAGTTTGGTTAAATATTACTAATAAAATAAGTTCGGCGAAAAATTATATAATAGTCAGTGCATGATAAATTATTTCAATTTGAATAATGTCAGTCGTCTTCGATTTGCATTTTTATGCTAATTGAATCGCTATACTGTCTTGTCAGAAATCTGGTGTGAAAGTAACCTTATCTCTTCCTCTATGTGATTATTCCAGTTTTGTACTACTTGTTTATTCGATTTGCCATTTTCTAATATTTGTTATAATTAAATAGATCTGGTATCTGATCAAATTTGAAACGTACTGGCGAATTTAAACTGCGTGCGCAACCGAATCGATACAAAAATATGCTTAGATTGGTACAACTTTTTTATGTTGGTGTGAAGTTTGACGCGAAAAGTTTGTCTGGCGATTTTTACCATAAAAAATCGTACAAGCTGGCTTGAAATTATGTGTTTTCAATGGAATCACGGCTACGAAACCCTTGAAAATATTGAAAAAGTGTTTCCTAGAGTTTACTCAGATCAGATATTTGAGTGCTACAAAGCGTTAAGTATAGGTCGTGAAGCCATCTAAAACCATTCTCCTCTTTTGATGGCGACAATATCGAAAAATTTAAAGAAACAATGCTTGGAACTCGCCGTGTTGTCATCAGAGAGATGGTAGAGGATTTCAACATCTTTTTTGGTTAGACTCAGCGTATTTTGTTTAAAATTTTAGGTATGTAACGAGATGTGGGTTTAAAATATCTAAAATGTTTCTTTTTTGACAATTCAGATATTCAAAAATATCTCCATAAAAGATTTTTCAAAATTCAAATCATTTTCAAAGTTATAGCAGTTTTAGTGTCGTTGTAACTTAGCCGGTTTAGTTTTAACTTGAAACTTTTGTCACATTTTTCTTCAAACATGTTTTTTTCAAAACGATATTATCGATTTCTCAGTTTCATCTCGACCGATTTACGGTTTTTACGAGTCTTTATAGAGTTGGCTATGCCCCCAAGTAGCCATATCTCCAATTTTCTTACTATTTTTTATAAATTCGAAACAGTCAAAAATAATGTATTTCTTTATTCAACCAGCATTAATACCAACAACAATGTCAGCCTAGAAATTCAACGCAGAATAACTCTTGTCAACAGATGATACTACGGACTGAGTAGGCAATTGAGAAATAAAGTTCTCTCTCTACGAATAAAGACCAAATACTACGAGTCACTCATCATTCCCGTCCTGTTATAAGGTGCAGAGGCATGGATGATGAGTCGATGAATTTTCAAGAAAAAGGTTCTGCGGAAGATTTGTGGTCCTTTGCGTATTGACAACGGCGAATACCGAAGTCAATGGAACGATGAGTTATACGAGATACACGACGACATTGACATAGTTCAGCGAATTAAGAGACTGCGGCTACACTGGCTAGGTCATGTCGTCCGAATAGATGAAAACACACCAGCTCTGAGAGTATTCGGCGTACAAGGTGCGTTCCAAAGTAAACAGGACTTAAAAAAAAAACAGAACAAATGGTTTTTTCGGCAAAATCAATTTATTTTATTCAAAATAGTCTCCTTCTGTTTCAATACAGCTTTTTGCACGGTCAAAAAGCATGTCGAACGAGTGTTTTAGCTCGTTGGCCGGTATGGCCGCCAGTTTGCATAACGCTTTCCTTTCATGGGCAAATGCATTTTTCCGAAAAGGAAGAAGTCGCACGGGAGTGGTTAATGGTTAAAATGTGAGATTTGGTCAAATAATCGTCCTTCGAATGTTGGACTCTAAGCAATTTTTGGTCGTCAGTCAATTTGTGCGGAACAAACCGTGCACACACCTTTCGTAAGCCCAAATCTTCGGTCAAAATTCGATAAATCGATGTTTTGGAGATGTTCAATTCCATTTCCATGAATTTCAATGATGATTGTGGCTGATTTTTGTTGAATTCACGCACAGCTTCGATGGAATTTCCGGTGATCAAGGATTTTGATTGGCCCACATGTTGATCGTCATTTATGACCTCACGACCACTTTGAAAACGTTGAGACCACTCGTGCACTCTGCTACGGGATAGGCAATCATCGCCATAAACTTGCTTCATCAATTGAAACGTTTTGGTAAAAGGTTTACCAATTTTAAAATAAAATTTAATGTTGGCTCTTTGTTCGAAGCTCATTTTCGCTCCGATAACACAAACATACTGACACTTAAAACGCAATAACTTCACTTCCAATCTATGAAATGTCATAAAATTCTCACTGGACAATCGATAAAGATAGCAGATTTTAACGCACCAGTCGACATATGTATAGATTGCGCCACCAGAGAGTGTTAGATTCAAAACTCCCGTTTAATTTGGAAGATAGTACCCGCCGGGAGAAGCAGAGGAATAGGAAGACCTCCTTGTTGAAAAGACCTGGTGGAGAAGACCTGGCTACACTTAGAATCATCGATTGGCACCAAACAGCGAAAAGTATGAACTTTTGTAAACTCGGCAATAACCGCGTAAGCGAAGTCTAAAGATAAAGAAGACGCTGTTAGTAAATAACTAATAAAAAAGGGATGGAAGAAAGATTGAATGCCTTTTTTAAGAGACTACAAAAACTAGCTGAAATTTATAACTCTAAATTAGAATGCTAATTTAAACGTTTTGTAGTTTTCGCGATATTTTTTTATCAATCCTATGGGAAGCTTAACTTTATAACACAGCTTCGAACGCCTTTTGAAGACAATAACCACCTCATTGGAAGATTTGAATTGGATAGAGTAATTATGCAAGTTAATAAAAAAACAAGTAAGGAAGGGCTAAGTTCGGGTGTCACCGAACATTTTATACTCTCGCATGATAAAGTGATAATCGAGATTTCATTATCCGTTATTTACATATTTTTCAAATACCGTATTTGTGTAAAGTTTTATTCCGCTATCATCATTGGTTCCTAATGTATATATTATACAGAGAAGGCATCAGACGGAATTCAAAATAGCGTTATATTGGAAGAAGGCGTGGTTGTGAACCGATTTCACCTATATTTCGTACATGTCATCAGGGTGTTAAGAAAATATTATATACCGAATTTCATTGAAATCGGTCTAGTAGTTCCTGAGATATGGTTTTTGGTCCATAAGTGGGCGAGGCCACGCCCATTTTCAATTTTTCAAAATAGTCTGGGTGCAGCTTCCTTCTGCAATTTCTTCCGTAAAATTGAGTGTTTCTGACGATTTTTGTTAGTCGGTTAACGCACTTTTAGTGATTTTCAACATAACCTTTGTATGGGAGGTGGGCGTGGTTAATATTCGATTTCTTCCATTTTTGAACTGTATATGGAAATGCCTGAAGAAAACGACTCTGTAGAGTTTGGTTGGCATAGCTATAGTAGTTTCCGAGATACGTACAAAAAACTTAGTAGGGGGCGGGGCCACGCCCACTTTTCCAAAAATATTACGTCCACATATGCCCCTCCCTAATGCGATCTTTTGTGCCAAATTTCACTTTAATATCTTTATTTATGGCTTAGTTATGACACTTTATAGGTTTTCGGTTTCCGCCATTTTGTGGGCGTGGCAGTTGGCCGATTTTGCCCATCTTCGAACTTAACCTTCTTATGGAGCCAAGGAATACGTGTACCAAGTTTCATCATGATATCTCAATTTTTACTCAAGTTACAGCTTGCACGGACGGACGGACAGACGGACGGACGGACGGACAGACGGACGGACAGACGGACGGACAGACAGACATCCGGATTTCGACTCTACTCGTCGCCCTGATCACTTTGGTATATATAACCCTATATCTGACTCTTTTAGTTTTAGGACTTACAAACAACCGTTATGTGAACAAAACTATAATACTCTCCTTAGCAACATTGTTGCGAGAGTATAATAAACAGAAGCATATGAGTCTTAGCGAATACTGAGGATAGGAATTGGTCAAATATGTCCATCACAAGGAAAAGTCCGGCATCGATGCAGGCTTTTGTTCAAATTTTTTTTTCCTCAGCTGTGAAAATTCTTCGACCTTTCGAAACAAAGAAAGTGAATAGCCTAAAAAACAAACTGCTCGCGCTTAAACGAAATAAAAACAAAACAAAAACGATTTCGGATTGCAGTTGGGTTTCTAGCTTTCCATTAACTGTGCGCCAGTCACGCCCGTAAGCGAGCATTTAACAACTCAAAATATTAACCTGAATATGCTATGTACATGGTATGTGTATGCTTAATTATTGTTAGTTAATAAATTCTTGTTTGGCCACTTTAAAGAAACGATTAAAAGCAGGTATAACTTAAATCTGCAGAAGTCAACAACAGGCACGTTCGCACATAACTTTTCCATTTACCAACTTTCAAGTGATCTTATGGGCACCATGTGATGCCTTTGTTAAGCTACAGTTATTTTTCGCGCAGCTTATTAGTCATCACTGCAGGTAAAAGCCTTTGGTGAACAAGGCAAATCACAAAGACGCTGCAGCGAAGACAAAATCAACAAATAATATTGGTTATCCATACATTGTTGCACAAACACATATTACACACATTTATGTAGTGGTCCACACGTAGTGAAATTGACTCATATGGGAAAAAGAAAACGTAAAACAACTAAGGTGAGGCTAAGTTCGGACGGTCTGAACATGAGGTTTCGATCGGTCAGTTTATGTGGCAACTAAGTATATGCTTTAGTAGTCCGATCTGCGAAATTTGTAAAGAGAATGTAGCCTTGCCAAATTTGGTGGCGACATCTTGTCAAAATAAAAAGTTTTCAACACTTAATTCTTATAGATCCGGTATCGGAGGATATCTTAAAAACTGGTTCCTTATTTAAAGGCGGGCGGACAAACAAACGGCCATGAGGAAATACAGGTTTCGTCCGGAAAGTAATAAGACTGAATTTTTTCCGAATGCGCGCACCGATTGGACTCGGTAGAGGGCGTTCCTAGCTAACGAACGGTCAATTGTCTCCGTGCACCTGGAGAGTCAGGACAAACATTTTCGGCGAAAATGCAGCGTTTGTTAGAACAGGCGTACGCGATTAAATTCTGTGTGAAACCAATTTTTTAATAACGTAATCACAGGTGATGAGTCATGGATCTTTGAGTATGATCTCGAGACAAAGAGGCAATCTTCCGAGTGGCACACGCCGGCGTCTTCTCGTCCAAAAAAGGGAAGAATGCGAAAATTCAAAGTGAAAACGATGCTCATTGCCTTTTTTGACATCAAAGGCATAGTCTACGTTGATTTTTTTTCTTTCTGCACAAACCGTCAACGCCAAGTTTTACGTGGAAGTCCTCAAGAGACGCAAACGAAAGGTCAATCGGGTACGACCAGACATCGCAGCCAATTGGAAGTTGCACCACTACAACGCCCTGGCTCACACCGCCTTTCCTGTGAACAGCTACCTAACAAAGGCCGGTATCCCAACGCTTCCTTGCCTGAAAAGGCCGATGAAAGGCAAGCATTTTGAGATGACCGATGGGATCCAAGCAGCATGCATCTCGTCTCTCAAGGCTATTCCGGAAAATGCCTTCCGTGAAGCTTTAATGCTTGGAAATCGCGCTGGCAGCAATGCATCGAAGCAGAAAGAGCCTAAGTTTTTAAAGAATTGTTTTTTAAATCGACGCAATCCTATTACTTTTCGAAGAAACCCTGTACGTTCAATATACTCAAAAAGATTTCCCCTGGCGGTCGTTTGAGTTTGCTGAATAGCCAGAAGTCACGCGGAGCTAAATCAGGGGAATACTGTGGTTGCGGCACGATATTCGTTAAAAATTTAGCAAAAATTCACGAAGAATCAGTGCAGTATGCGACGCTGCATTATCGTGATGTAAAAACTAAGACTTGTCACCCTAAAACTGAGGCCTCTCTTTACGAAAGCTTCAATAATATTCCTTGTTGACAGTTTGTTTTGGTCGGAGGAATTCGGAGTGCTCCACATCTCGATAATCGAAGAAAACTGTCAACAGAGCCTTGATTTTTGACTTGCTTTGGCTTGGTTTTTGCGGCTTCGGCTTCCGCTCTGTCTACGGGTCGTAAGCATAGATCCAAGATCCATCGCCAGTAATAATACGTTGTATAACGTTTAATACGTCGGAAAGCATTGTTTCACAGTCGTTAACACGACTCAGTTTGCGAAAAAATTTAGTTATTTTGGGACCAATCGTACTTTCACTTTTCTTGGGCCCGAATGATCTTTCAAAATCACTTTCACTGATCCTTCGGATATTCCTACGAAGCTAGTAAGATTTCTGACTGTTAATCGTCTATTCTCAAGTACGAATTCCTTTATTTCATTGACGTGTTGAGCATCAGTTGATGCTGATGACCGGCCTGGATGTGGTTCGTCGTCAACGCGTTCTCGACCCGAACGAACGAATGGGCTTGCGCGTGAAATTGAAATTAAAAAGTCTTACTATCTTTTGCCATCAGTATGACATTAGATATACATACATATGTATGTATGTATGTATTTCTATTGTTAAGCTTTTATTAACAATTTTTAAGTGCATAAAACTATTATACTCAACGTGCAACTTGTTGCTAGTGTATAATAAATGCATAAATACATATGTATGTATATGAATACACATTTATGTATGTATGCAAATATGTACTATATATTGGAAAATGAGCAAGAAGTACCGATTCAAAGTGATATTCAAAGCAAGCAGCCTCACATTTTCGCAAATAACAAGCAGCGGCACTAACAACAATTGCTGATACTCGCATTTATTTATGATTACAACAGATCGTCAAGCGGGCTGGTCGCATGGTTGGACGGCGTGCAACAAGATGCATACCTACATACAGTGTATGTAACAACAATAATTGGATAGGCTGATGGTTCGACGAGCAGCTTTTACATGACGCGGTAAATGATTCGCAATGGCGAAACGTGATTTCAATACAACAACAACAACAACAATGAAAACAAAAACACAACATCAAAGTGAAAAAGCGGACAGTGTGCGCTTAGATGGGCGTTTGCGACGTTGGTGGCGGGCGACGCCACCGACCACAACATAGATGACAACAACACATTCTTGCTGCGCAAACACGGCATGTTTGCCGTGCCGTGGAACTGGTGCGAGCGCTGATGCAGATGCCGATGTAGCCGCTGTGTGGATTTCACGTTTTCGTTCAACGAACCTAACGTGAGCGAATGGCCTTAGATGTGTGTGTGTGTGTGTGTGTGTGTGCATGAATGGGTGTGCGTGTGTGTAATGAGATTTGTGCATCACGGCGAATGACATTTAATAGACAAGCGGGCGTGGGGACGCACGTGACGAAACACCCTGTAAATGGTGTTTGAAAAGAAATCACTATAACTGGTAAAAACAAAAGCGAAATTTGGTACGAAAAAACTGGTTATTTATTATTGCAACAAAACACTTCGCAGCGTCTAATGAGCGATAAGCCAATAAAGAAGTGCATATAAAGCATAATAGCATTGAAAGAGGAATAGAAAAATGCAGTGGAGAATTTTTCATAAATGCCAATTAACGAATTATTAAGGTAAAATCCGTTTATGTGAGCATTGATGAGAAAAAGTGGAAATGAAAATCATACCGGTATGTACATACGTATGTATGTACATATGTACATATGTGTGTAGAATTTTAACCCAATTAAAAGAGCTTATTGTGGATTTAACTTTTTATCAACATATTTTCATAAAGTTTGACTTTTCTTCGATATCTTTCATATGCTTCAAGCCAAAAAATAAAAAAATAAAAATAAACAGCCAGCTGAAATTGGCGTTTTTTTAATCAAATAATAAACGGTTATGTTTGTATGTATGCTAACATGCCCCTATTTTAAAATGCATGACGTTGCATTTTATTTTATAAATATACAGGTATATTGCATATAAGCTTAGCGATACATATACAGTTGCGTGCAAAAAAACTGATAACAACAAAAAGAAAACAAAAATAAAAAAGCTTCCATACAAGAACTTGAGTTTGATCGGTTAATTGGTAAGCAAATGAGGTCTTGGAAAATAGTATCGTTGCCTTGAACAATAATCCATGGCAAATTTCGTGAAGATATCTCATTAAATAAAAAATGATTCTACACAAAGACTTGATTTTGATCGTTCAGTGTTTATTTTAAGTGAGACCACTTGTGAATTTCCGAAAATCGTTTTTTTTTTTGTTTGCGCATACTAATGTGGTCAAAAATAGTAAGACTTTAAAATTTCGCGCGAAAACCCGTTTGTCGAAATATTTTTTTCTAGGTTGCTATAACTGTCAGTGACATCTGTGCCAAATATCACAGCAAAATAATCATTGGTGTTTAGTATACCCTCGTCTTTCTGAAGTAAAGTGCATTCGGCGATTTTTACGATGAGTGAAATTATTCAACAAAGAAGTAAAATTAAATTTTGTGTACGGAAAGGTTCACAATGTTGGAAAAGGCCTTCGATGGTAATTGTTTGTCACGAGCAACTGTTTTTGATTGGTACAAATTATTCAAAGAGGGTCGAGAACGCGTTGACGACGAACCTTGTCTAGGACGTCCATCAAAACTTGTTGATAATCAGTCAATAAAATAAAGAAATTGGTGCTTGAGAATCGACGAATAACAGTCACAGATTTTACTGGTATCGTTGGAATATTGGGAGAATCAGTAAACATCATTTTGAAAGATCATTTGGGCGTAAGGAAAGTGAAAGCACGATTGGTTAAAAAATCACTAAATTTTTTCGGAAACATCGCTACGTTAACGTCTGGGAAACCATGTTTTCCGACTACCAGGATGTCATGAAGAGTCTTATTACTGGTAATGTGTCTTGGATTTATGTTTACGACCCGGAAACATACGATCAATCGGTCGAATATCGTGGCAATGGAGAGCCAAAGCCGAAAAAACCACGTCAAAGTCAAAAATCAAGGTTCAAGGTTTTGTTGACAGTTTAATCGATTATCAAGTTGTGGTGCACTCCGAATTCCTTCCGACCAGCCAAACCGTCAACAAGGAATATTATTTGAGTGTTATTCGTTGTTTGCGCGAAGCTATTCGTAAAAAAAGGCCGGAATTATGAGCCGACAACTCTTGGTTTTTGCACCACGATAATCTACCGTTGCATACTGAATTAATTCGTCGCCTAGTGAAATCTCTTTCCAGCGAGATCTTTGAGACCAGGAACTTGAAAACATTCATATGAAATTTCAACAAACTTTTACTTTTTAGTTCAGGGTAGTACTATAAAACAAGCATAAAAATGTATTACTTGCAGTCAAGCCAAAGACATGTCCGTATTTTCCTGCTACTATTAGAACTCGTTTTAAATTACCTTTGAATTGTTGTGGAATTTCGTGACATGTATTTTTCAAACATTTTCTACATTTCTTCCCCAGTTATAACAATACTAAGCAATCACAGTTACACGTTGCATTTATTTTGCACGCTACTGTGCTATTGTAGACTCACTTACATACATTTATGCGCTTTTTTCTATATAGAATGCAGGTTGGAGGCATTTAAAATGCAACATAATTTCTATATTTCAGGCTGGAGCTGTTAATGCCACTCTGTCGTGGTCACTTGTCAGCTGTGTGAGTTGGTGTCACGCTAGGTAGCATTAAAATAATTGTATGACTTCCGTTAAGTCCGGCAAAAAATATATATGTATGTTGGCAAACACTTGTACAGAATATGGAGTGGAAAGCAGAATTGATGTCACAAGTGGTAATATGAGGCGCTTAAAGCCCATATATGTATGTATGTATGTATGCGCTCATATATTTATAAATAACTGTGTATGTATGAATTTAAATATATTGCATTTGTAAATGTATGTACTGTATTTACATACATACTATGTGGTCATAAAAATATGAGCCGCAGAATTAATATGATTTAGGGATGCCAAGCATTTGTATTCTAACAAAATAAACTAAAGGTGGAAAAAAATTCGGACGACGAAAAAAAATTCAAATGCTTTTTTAATTTCAACAGCTTGCGACTATTTAAGACTAGAATAGTATAAAATATAATTTTTATTATTGTCATCGCTATTGTTCTTTAGTTGTACTAACCTCTACAGTGAGGTACTTTTTTCTATACCGTGTTTTTGACAGATCTCGCGTGAGTCGTGTCAAGCTGTCATGCTACTTTTGTTCATTGTTGTTTGGCATTGCATTATGGCAAGACTTGGTCAATATTCAGGCTTTGGAGCAAAACATCAGCCGTGTCATTCGCCAGTTGAAAGAGATAATCTTCAAAAAACAAATGTCAAAGAATGTTCTTTGATAATTTGATAATAAACATTTTTCATTAAATTTGAAGTTTCTGTGCTTTTTCTTCAAAAAAAAAGTAGGGAACCTTGAAATGGATCACCTTTTATTATTGTGCTTATTTTAAAAGTAATATGTTTAGATGTGGAAACACTGAAAAATAAAGCAGCAGATTACTATATCTACCATAAATAAGAATATTGTATATACATATGTACTTTTGTCTCGAATTTCATGCTACCAAATACAATAACAACAATAACTGTCCAAGCATATTTTTTCATAGAGTTTAATAGTTTTAACGATTTAATGTTGAAAAAATTTGGGTGAATAAATTAATAATTCGTGTTGGAAAAAAAACGAAAATTTAACAAAAACAATAAACTCCCTCGACTTCACGCCGCGTTGCCTTTTTAATGTACTTGAAAATTATGTATTAGCATTAACATTCGCACTTACTCTAGAAAACGCACGCCAAACGCCATGAAACAATTTGAAAGAAAGAAAAAATTGGAATTTCGTAACACCAAATGCACAATAGTATGGTACGTATGTACATATTTACACACATACAGTTGCTCAAAAAAAT
Source organism: Bactrocera tryoni (assembly GCF_016617805.1). Taxonomy (NCBI): domain Eukaryota; kingdom Metazoa; phylum Arthropoda; class Insecta; order Diptera; family Tephritidae; genus Bactrocera; species Bactrocera tryoni. The sequence continues at coordinate 23,543,884 of NC_052501.1, read as the reverse complement.
AATCGGATGGGCTTTACATTATTATATTACATTGAAGTTCGTTTTCCGGATTTTGAAGTTAATGCGCCAAACAGTTTCGAAAATATGAGCGTATTTGTAAGGCATTCGAAAATAAGTTTGAAACTTTAAAAGCATTCTTCTGTTTTCAGAGTCAGTGAGGACAATACCTCTGAAACGCTGGGATCGTTCGTCACAATTAAAAATGTTGACTAATTGTTGGTTCATTACCTCTATGCAACTCTAATAAACTGTTTTTGATTTTGGGGTTTCAGCTTATTTGAAGTAAAAAATCTTTCTCACTGCCAAACACCTTTTTTCGGAGGCCCTTCTGGAGATCGGTTACAGGAACAAGCGAATCCAAAATTTTTAAAAACAAATAACCGATTATTAAAATACATACATACATTAAATTCTATAAATGTACATGTTTTTTAATTTAAATATTAAATAAATTGCCTTTTCCAAAAAAAATCTCGAAAAACACGTTTTTTTTTTACTTGCAAGTGGATTAAAACTATGTCCAAACGGAAGTGGTGAGTTTAACGATCTACATATTTAATTCCGCTGAAATTTCCTATGTAACATTATTAACATCGTAAATGTTGGATTCTCCATATTCGCTGTTAGCTCGGTTCTAAAAAGTATATCAAAATTTGATAAAAAAAAATAAGCTCCGGCACCGAAAGACCTACATTTCACTACAAAAATTCACAAGGAAGTCAGGAGAATTAATTTTGTAGGTGAAATAATGCTTATTTTCCAATAAAACTTTTCGGAAACAATATCTATAAGGAAACTGAGAGTAAATTCAGGGGATCAAGTTCAAACCCCCTTTTTGACAAAGAATATTCTGAGCGTAATTAAAGAAAATAATATAGGCAATTTTCATAATGACTCTTTACATTAGTCAACAAATTGGAAATATTGCGTGGCATCTGTGGGAAAAAACATTTTAAGAAAGTGGGCGTGGCCCGACTTCTACTAAGTTTAACGTGCATATCTTCTAAACTACTAAAGCTGCAGCAACCAAATTCGTCTAACGCAAATATTATAGGAGCTTCTACCGACAGCATGAAAACAATCTCCATATAACGGTACGATAAATCAATAACTAAAGACATCAGAGACATTAAATTTTACCAGCTAGATAGTATGAGAGAGTTTAAAGGAGAGAGTTTAAAGAACCTTATATACCTGAAGTTACTTCCCTGGCTTTACTTCCTCCCTTGTCAAAGATACTCGTACTATTATTTTTCAACTGGGATATTATTATGGTTCAACTGGATGGCTTTCTAATTGGAATGACATTATTAGCATAAATATAGCCGAAAAATACATTCAGTAAATCTGTTTCGATTATTTTTTGGAGCTACTGTGCAAAGGTATACTAATTACTAACAGTGTTCAGCTCACTTTCAGTCACAACGTCCGCCCGTCCGTCCGTGTTAAAATTAGGTTGAAATTCGTGGTAATATCTCGCATTTACATGAGGGCTATTTCGGTTTAGAAAGATATTAAGCATTGACAGCGTGCGTCTATGGCCCAATTATTGTGAGCGCAGGTTGTAGTTGACTAAAAAAAAAACGTATATACACACATTCACATACATATGTACATGTGTGTATATTTTATTGTTGTTGTTGAGTATCTTTCATTCAGGCAGTGGCTGAAAATTTATATCTACAAATGTATGTACATACTTATGTATATTTTAACACGTGCAAGCGATAAATTTTATATGAAAAGCAGAAAAATAGACAAAGAGTTGGACACAAGAGGCGGTAAAAGCTACCACTTTGTTTTCATGTCGGTTTTTTTGTGTGTGTTTTAGCGAAAAGAAAAAGTAGCGGCAAATCTATTTGTGCTCTGTCGGTTTTTATTGTTTGATGGAAGTATCACATACAGAAAACAAAATGTATTGTACAAATTCTAGTTAATTGAGTATCCACCACTGTTAGCACTTTCGGTTAGCGTGCAAGAAAGTGTGTAAGATACAATAATTTTCTGCGTATTCAGATTTTACGGCAGTTTATAGAGATTAGAGGCTGTTCCCGTTAGGTGGAGTTTATATCTACATGTGTACATACGTATGTATGTATGTATGTGTATAAGCTCATGTAGAAATTATGAAAATATATGCTTATTAGTTGTATATTTTGCAAAGTAGTTAACGCCTTTCTCTCCAGGTATTGTAATTCAGCAAAAAATATTATAGAATGTGCCTATATACCTATGTAGAAGGGTAGGTAAGTAGTTACACATACATACGAGTATACAGTTGAACTTTTCTAACTTGAATCACCATAATCCACAAAAAAACTTTGAGTTAGAAAGACTTACAGTTATAGAAGGAAATGTGTATGAAATTTAACTTCTATTGCCAGTTCAAGAGTACAAGAGGGCTGCACTCCTAACTACCTACGAATTATGGAGAACTTCGAGTTATGGAATTTGGATTTTTTCTGAATTTTGATAGAAACTTGATATGAAAAGACCACTTTTGCTTTAAATACGTTCCAATATTACTCATTTATCTTTCCAATACTACTCATTATGTACTATAATAGCTTTCCGTTTATCATTCGTATTGTTTCATATTCCAAACTTATTAAAGAAAGGTCGAAATTGAGTATTTATAACCGAAAAAGCAACCAAAACAAGAGGAAAAAATATCAATCATTCCCGCGACCGTCGGTTCTACGTAAGCGGAATGGCAGCATGCCTTCAAATTACTTTGGGAATGTTTTCCGCCTTCCGCAACAAAACCAACAAAATATCAACAACAACATTTTTAGCAAAAGAGTATTCATAATATTAAAACTATTTTTTTTTTAATAAAATTTTTATTTATAACGGTATTTAATTGTTGTAAACATATGACAATCATTTGTGACAAGATTTATAAAAAAAAAATTAAATAAATTTGATAAATTATATTAACCATAAACTTAAAAAACATAATTTTCACATTGACTGATATCAACACACTCCGTAATTAAAAAACCGAAGCTCAATGCCTGAAGGCATCCTTCACTGCTTTTAGCCCAAGTATGAAAAATTAGTCTCAATTAGAAGTTTTCGTCCAGCTGATGTTTATTCTCATAATTTAGATACACATACATACATACATATGTATTATGTATGTGCTACATAATTATTGACCCACCCAAAAAAAAACTGTAGAAAATGCTTACCTACAATGACAAATATGTGTATGTGTACATTTTTCATTCATATCTAGAAAAAAAACCATCTTACCAAAATATTGAAATTCCCCAATTATCCCTAAAATGGAATTAAAGCTACTTTTTTTCTTTTTGAAACATAATCACTGAACCGGCAATGCCATATACATACATACATATGTACAAACATAGTTTTATACACAGCTGACCACCGCGGTCGATACTTCTGCGAACAGTGAGTCATGCCTTGAACTACAACGGGAAGAGGTAATGCGAAAACTTTGCCATTTTTAGGAAAAATCAATGTGGAAAGACAAAGAATAAACTCGTGCTCTTTTAAACAATAAAAATGACTGACGCATTGAACTGCATCTAACAACTGCTAGCTAGGAATAAATAACGAAAGCAATGTCTTACTACTTATAGAATAACACCAAAAATTTGCAAAAAGTTGCAAGGACACGGGTGAGGCACCCAATATGTAGAAATGTATGTAAGAACACCCTTGACTGTCATCAAAGGAAACATCCCTTACGGTCACAACGTGTTGATAATTCGTATGTTCTTAGATACTACTGTTGCCGGGCGTTACACAATCACCAATAGCTTTATACGTACATGTATTTCTTGAATGTTGCAGAAATTTCAACAAAAAGCTGACAAATCATACATACATACATATGTATGTATGTATATCTATAGACCGGAATAAAAGAAAATAGAGATATGCTTTATGTCGTATAAAGGATATTATTAAATAAATGTTTAGTATATCAATAGGATTTCCCTGCAACTCGTCAATTATCTATATATGTATGTATGTATGTATGTGTAATTCTATTGATTAAATGCAAGATTAGTTTCTTTCCCAGCTAAAATAAAACTTAATTACTTATGAATATTTTCACTGAATGGTAATTATTAGAAATATACTACAAAGGAATGTATGTACATCATTGTTTTTACAATATAGTGAGAGAAATGTGCTTTGTTTGTGCAAGAGAAAGCCAATCAGGAAAAGGAAATGCCAACACACATATGTATGTATATACAAAATGATAAACTACGGAAGATGGCGTAGGTAATGAAAAGTTGACTTACCGCAGGTCAAGTTGAAAAGCTCAAAAATCCAAGCTGATTTCAGTCCAATTGGAAACGTAATAAATGTAAATCGTTTTAGTTTCGCACTTGAACAAACAATGCTTTAAACTATCAGTAATAGTGCGTTTTGCGTATTTTTGAGATTCACTATATGAATTTACCACAAATTTATGCACTTGCCGTTTATAATCTGTACAAGCTTTTGCGCGTATGCAATATGTAAGTACGTATACGTATGTATGTGCGTATGTATCAAATATGTCTGCCGGTTTGCAGGCGATTAGCGGATTTTATGTGCATCAGCAGCAATACACGCTCAAACACGTTGTGGGGTATTACGAACAAACGGCACTTCGAATACGTGCAGTACATATGAATTCAACCTTTATTATGTACACATAAAAAAAGTATGTATGCATATATGTACATATACCAATAATTAGATGCACAATTCCAGCTGCAGAGTCTGGATAGAATACAATCGGCTGGACGACAGGTTTTCTTCAACACAATCATGCACTTTGTACACTTTATTACCTATGGAGTATTTTTATGCAATGCTTCGACTTTTTTCCCCAACAGCTCCGTACCGTAACTTTTCAGTCAGATATTTTTATATTAGTTAAATTCACTTAATTTATTTCTGTAAATTTTTTTTTCACATAACTTGTGAAAAAAACATAAACCACACAGACACACTCTATAATGAACACTTGAAAAGCACTGCAAAATTTGATACAGAAATGAAAATGCGCCCACGGACCAGTTAAACTTTCGCTCGACTCGCTCCAACTTCGCTCTGAAAGCAACTAAATAAATTGACGTATCCAGTTTGCCACCACTTTTCACAGACTTTTATTTGCTTACACGTTTTTTGCTGAACTTTTATCACAGTTTATCACAGTCGTTTTGTTTTGTTTTTGTGAAAGTGCAACGCATTGTTGTTGGATGGAGTATTGGAGCACATACGTTCTCTCATTGGAGCCGCTGATACGGAAATTCGCCGAAAGGAAATGTCAAAATGATTGGGAAAAATTGTGCGAATGAAATAGTTAGATTTGTTTATACAATTGTTACAAACAGCTGAGTATCAACTGCCTTGCCACATTGAAAAGTTTCTGATGTTTGTGTTGCTTCAATAATAATTGCCATAAAATCAAGTAAAAATTGTATTTTTCCCAAGTTATCGTATAATTAGCTAAAAGTCAATAATAATATTTTAATGTATTTAGTAATTTATAATGTTTTCATCACTCGTCCTGCATGAAAATTATTAGCTAATAATGGAATGTTGGCAATCATTGTTTGAAACACAAAACTAATTTGTACAAATTTTTAGACTTGTCAGAAATTACTCAAATCGTTTGTAGAATAATATTGGTCTAAGTTTTGTTTGCTCCAACAAATTTGTTATTATGGATAACTCAAAAACCGCTCAACAAGCATTCTGGATTGAATTCATAAAATTGTACAAATCGAAACCAGTGCTTTGGAAGTATGGAAGTGAAGTGTACAAAGATCGGATAGGAAAGAAGCATGCTTATTTGGATTTAGTGGAGAAAATGCGTGAAATTGAACCAAACCCTGATGTTGATATGGTGAAGAAGAAAATCAACAGTTTTCGCGCGTGCTATAGGCGCTTATGTTTTAATGCCCAGGAACAAATTAAAATTGGTGAACAGCCGGAGACTAGATGGGTGTATTTCAAACATTTCAAGTTTTTAAATGAAATCTACGATACTGAAGAGCAGGATTCAGATCAAAACAATGACGAGGAGAACGAAGATGACGTTGTTGAAGTAAATATATCTCTGATAACAAACATGTCTCTATATAAATATGATATGCTTTTTTGCAGTATATGCCGCATAAAAGCAGCAAAAGTCGCAGTTTTCAGACGGATTCTACCAGCTCCACAAGATCGCTAAACGTTTCACTGGATGAAACGCTTGATCAATCAAAGCATATAAATGAAACAAGTTTTAATATGACTCTGAATACTAAGGAAAACCAAAAGTTTTGGATCGAATTTATTAAACTATATAAATCAAAACTCGAACTATGGAAAGTTAACAGTGCAGTGTATAAAGATCGTAAGGCGAAGAAATATGCTTACATAGAACTAGTTGAAAAGTTGCGTGAAGTTCATCCTAATCCTACAGCTGATATGGTCAGAAAAAAAATTAATATTCTACGGACGTCTTATAGAAAGGAATTGCATAAAATGAAACGAGCCATAAGATTGGGCAGAAAGCCTGTTAATAATTGGTTATATTTTGACCATTTTTCCTTTCTAAATGAGTCTAAAGATCCTCTAGAGGAAACTGATACTTCAAACGAAGCTGATGAAGATAATGATGATTATGGCCCGCTTGATAATACCGCTGATCATATCGAAAGCACTGATTTCGATGCCATCGATGAAGAAATAAACGAAGTTGTGGGAGTAAGTCTGTTAGTTTGCAAAATAATTAATTTGTATATTAAAATAGTGCATTTCTCCAATAGCTTAGTCCATCGAAGAACTCCTCAAAGATAGAAAATAATTCGCAACCATCTAGCCCAGCAATACCGATGCATGAAAAACTACCTGTGTCACATGAAATAAATCAACTCAGTGCAGAGGCTGATGTAGCAAGTTTAAACCTAACGAAAAGGCAAAAATTCTGGATAGAATTCATTAAGCTATACAAGTCAAAGCCAGAACTATGGAAATGTGACAGCGAGTTTTATAAAGATGCTAGAGCCAAGCGGTCTGCTTATTTAAAGTTGGTGAAGAAAATGCGTGAGATTTATCCAAATGCTGATGTTGGTATGGTTAAAAGAAAACTCGACACACTCTGCTCTATCCATAGAAAATTAATGAGTAAAATGCAGAAAGGACAGCGTTTAGTTGGGAAAGCGGCTGATCAATTGATCTACTTTAATTATCTCTCGTTTTTAAACGAACAAAATGATCCACTGGACGATAATGAGGATGACTGGAATCATTGCGAGTTTAAAAAATATAGTTCAATCCAAGATAATACGTCAGATAAAAATTTACAAGACGATGATTTTGTTGCTGATGAGCATGATCTAGTTGTGCAGGTAAGTAAGACACACTTTTTGCTTAATTATGACAATTGTAAGTTTGTTTATTTTTATGAAACAATATCTAGTTTCTGACAACTAAAGAGAGTACAAAACGCCAATATTCGCCTTCTCCTTCACTGAACCACAATGCAAGTGCACATAATGAAGTTGCAGACATGCCATTTAAGAAATTTAAAGAATATAACGATGAAGCTGATATTTTAGGTATAAGTTGGGCATATCAATACCGTAGTTTAAGTCAAACGCAAAAAATTTTTGCTAAAAAGGCCATTGATGATATATTGTTTGAAGCGCGCCTAGAGACATTACAACGCCATTCGGTTAAGATCAATGAGCGCGGTTGTGATCGCTGTAAACACACGTAATAAGTAAGTATATTACAGTTATTTTTTTGTAGAAGCCCAAACATTTACTGTTTTTTACATTTCTAAAATGCTTATAAGAACTTACATTTATTATTTCTTAAAAGATGAAACAAATAATATGTAATCACCCTGTTATTGTTATGCAATTGAACAAAATATCAATCGTAAACGTAAGAAAAGTAAGTTAAGCCAAGAGCAGTTCAGTTAAAAAATTGCGATATTCGCAAAATGAAATAATGGAAGTACGTTTGAGTTTATTCCTTTTATATAAAGTATTTTTGCAACTAAAGTTTTTTATTTTTATTTTTCAATGAATAACAAAAGTAAGACAGCCACAAATTTCACTTAATTTGCCGCATTTTTCATATGTGCTGTACAATAATTTTAAGCTAGTATAAAAGTGTGAACATTTCAACTTATTGCATTTATCAATTTGTGTGTTTTTTTTGTTTGCACTGGTAACGGTGATTTGAAGCTGTTTAAATATGATATATATGTATATATATTTTTTTACTTATTTTGAAAAGCGGTTCGACTCATAATATTTAGTTTGAAATTAATTGTTGCAAAGTTAAGCAATAAAATAATATTAATTAGAATAAAGGCACAATAACATACAAAAACAGTGATTTGAAAAAGAAAATATTGTAAAGCTGTACTTATATGACAAAATGTATAGATAATAAGTGCGCCGTAACGTTTGTAAGATACACATATGCACGTTATAAAAAATATTTTCGTGACATGTTGCGGTTTAAATCGCATATAATTGCCTAACACAAAATGTAAACAACTTGTACACTGTTTTGCCCTGCTTACTATGGTTGTTCGTTAAATCATCTTGATACATATACATTCGTTTATAAAAAACGCGTTATAAGAACAAATTAATTCAAATGATTCTCATTAACGCGTGCAACAAGCTCATCCTCATCCTCGTCCACAACATCATCCTCTGGTTCAATTTGTTCGTCTAATGTCTCGAGTTTTTGGCTTTTCATTCGCAATTCAAAAACTTCGCTGATAGCTTTGCGGAAGCATAGAAAGTTATAGTCGATAACACCTTGTCGATTGAAATTCTCCTCTCGTAATATGCATACTAGCGCAAGAAATTTGTTCACTTCTCGCAAATACAAAATCGTATTGTTGTTCAGCTTAATGAGACTAGAGCTTTCATGGTCGAAGGCCGTTTCCTCCGAGCTGCAAATTAAATGCGGCGATGTTATACATTAATTCAATACTTTCAAAGTATTTTTTCTTTTTTTTTTATTATTTACCTATAAATGCTCGAGAGATCGATGACCACATCGATCATGTCACAACAAAGTTCATAGCTTTGCATATCTACAGGCGAACAATCGGTGGCGATGTAGATCTTTGAAACTACATCAAAAAGGAACGCTTTCTCGATACCCGAATGCTTCAGTAAAGTAAGAAAAAAATAATATATATTAAAACTGTTAAATTTACTAAGCTAATAAAAATATAGTTTAATTACCGATATAAAAATATTAAGCAGGTTCTCCAATGTTGGCAATTGTGGTATTAATTTTTGCACTACTTTGGAGAAAGCTTCGAATATCGAATGATCATATATGGAAGTTAAATGAAAACTCAAATGTATCTGGTTAAGTCCGGCATCGCTAAGATCGTCAGAGGCGCGCTGATGTATGTCTCGCTGTGATTCCATTTTCGAGTCGTCACTAATACCATCAACCTATTGCAGAAATACAAAAAGAAATAATTAAAAGATTTAGGGCTGCGATGCAACAATAAACTTTGGTATGCATATAATACGCAATTGCAATAAAATACAATAAATTACTGAAGGGTTAACTTTTAAAACCCATAAACACATGTTACACATGTTTATACGTTTTCATGTTTTTATATTGTTTACTCTGAACAACTGGCAGTTTCTCACAAATTATACTGATAACACAATGACAACACCCACTACCCACACACGTTCAACTTTTAAGCATTTTTTACATACCTTGTGTATGAAGACTTCGAACTTTATGCGTGGATTTACTTTATATGCTTTTATAACGGTATTCTTAAATTTTGTCAATGCCTCATTGTAATCATCCTTCGCATCGATTACGAATACCAAAGCACCGCAACCGCCGAATATCATATCGGAATCGAATGTGGGATCTATGAAGTCGATTTGTCCGGGAAAGTCCCAAATCTGAAACTGCACGAAGCTGGAATTGTTAATGTCATCCTTAACAATTTTGCTTGTTGACTCAAGGAACAGTGTTTCGTTCGGTGACATTTTGTGGAAGACAACTTTTTGTATAGAACTTTTGCCCGAACGTCGCAAGCCCATAAGTAGTATGCGTGGTTTAGATTCGCCACCGCCCATACCAGGCTCATCCAAGCCATCCTGATCAAATGAACCGTAACCAAAGTCTTTTGGAAACGTGTCCACATGATACTCGTCGTCCTCGTAGCTCTTTGTTAGAGAAAATAAAAACGATAAATATTCGCATTTATTTGGCTTCAACTATTACAAAGCTTTTATTTCACTTACCATGACTTCGTTTCTTTGCTGTTTGCGTTTTCCTACAAAACGCTCTACCGCTTTAAGTGCATTCAATAGCTGATTAATTTAATATATTTATTGCTTGCACTTTAATATGAAATGAGATTACGTTTGTTTATTTTCATACGCAATTTGTATTTGGTTGCTTTTTTGTGCAATTTTTAGATGCTTAAACAAAAACCACTGCATTTAAATCACCAGAACAGCTGACACTTCGAAATGTCAAGAATGACGTTTTGCTATTTTTTTTTATCCAATTAACTTCATCTCTAAACAGAAACAACTTTTCAATTGGAACTCGCGGCTGACAGTTGTTTGGTACCCAAACAGCTGTTTTCATTTGACATTTTTGATAACATGTGTTAGTGAAAAGAGTTTCGTTCATTGTTTTGTTAAACTTTATTAGAAAGTTCCGAAATAAAATTTTTATAATTGCATTTACGAAAAAATGGCTTCACGTGGTGCGATATTATTAGGACAGTGCATGCCATGCATTAAGAAAAATGCGTCCAAGATACGTATACGACAAATGGAGTTGGATAAGAACCTGAATATGGTAAGTACCATGACGTTTTATGCAGAGGGAAAATTAAAATCGCTTTGTTTCTTTTGCAGTATTTCAAAAAGGATGAATACTTCTTTGCTCATGATCCCGAAAAAGTGTGTAAAACGGGCGATATTGTGCTGATACGAGAATTGCCACAACGTTTGACTCGCTTAATTTCGCATACAGTGGAGAAAATTGTTTATCCATTGGGTGACATAACAGATCCAATAACCGGCAAAAAAGTTGTGGTGGGCAAATACCGCGATGAAATTGAAGAAGCAAACCGTTTGTATGGTAAATCAGAGAAAGCGTTCGACTATGATAAAGCACCGCCGCGTGGACGTCTGGAGGGTACCAGAGATTTTACACATGGCGAAACGTATATTAAATACCATGAAGATGGCAAGGATCAGCCATTCGCTGTGTAGTATAAAGTTTTCTTTTTAGTTAAAATTTAATAATTATTCTCTATGCAAAACGTACAATAAAACTGTTTGTGTTGAAAAATAAATGTGGTTTGTGTGCAATTTGTGAAGTGTAAAAAAATTATTTGGAATATAAAGTTTGTGCACTCGACATATATACTCGATGTGAATTTGTTGTTTCGGAAGTCCAAATTTCGTAGCCCTAGTAGGATTAATTTTTCCAGTAAATTTTTATGAAAAGAATTGCAAATGGGAAAAATATTTTTTGTGTTATACTAAACTAAGGATAACAATTTTTAAGGCTAACTTAGAATAAAGCAAAACTGCAGTGTAAAGAAATAACGATAAAAAAGTGAAATCTTTGGAGTAAAAACAGCCCGAAAAGCGAGTGTTTTTCAATATTGCAAATAAAATAGAAATAATAGAAACAAAGTGATACTTATTTTATTGATTAAAAAAATACAGTATTGTTGACAAGACAAATCTTGGACTTGAATTATATATATATAATAGCTATTATCTAAATATAGTACATCTCACCTGGACCTCTCGAATACCATATAAAATGTCATAATTCTATATGTTAAGTTTTTATTTAAATATTTATTTTTTAATTAATTTAGCAGTGGATAAAATATTGATTCAGCAGCTTTTTAAGATGCTGTGTTTTGTCTTTATATTGTTACATAAGCCTTTTTTATATACATTACAATTCGATTTATTATCATTTTTCTAACATTTTATATATAATATATATGTATATACGAGTATGTAAAGTAATTCTAAACTAAGTATGTATTTAATGTTATATTTTTTTTTAATTTACCCCAAACACTTGGCCAATAATTAAATTTTAATTATACATATTTGTTCATTTTCAAATCGAATATTCATGTACTTATATGTATATGTAAGTGTATGTATTTAGAATTTACGAGTAGGTTTTGTTGGTAGTTGGCTTTCTCAATTTGCTCAATTTGCTGTTGTTCTGCATATGTATGTATTTGTTCAGGAATTACCTTCTTCTATCACTAATCACAATCTCTTACGATGCTAAAGTTGTACTGCAGTAAAGTGTTTGCTTCGTGTGCTGTCTCCTGGCAAATATTTTGCTGAAAAAAATAACAGTAAATATTAATAAAAATATGAAAGTCCATTAACTTTGGTTGCACGGAAGCTGTAAGAATTTAACAGCTTCAGAAATCAAGAGGTTATACAATAACTTTTTGTTGTTGTAACGGATACCTAATCCCCATTAGGATGGTAAGGATTAGATAAGTAGTCATCGACGTCATCCAACGGTAGGCCTAGGAAATGAGTTCTTTTGACGGGGTCGGACCAAAGGGAGAAGGGTGCTGGGCATGCAAAGAGGTGGCCAGTGTCATGGGGGAACTCATTGCACGCTGGATATACATATATTAGATATGTTAGAGTCTATTGTGCATAAGTAGGAGTTTGACCTGCTACATTATCAAGAACGAAGTTTTTCGCGGCAACTCGAGCTCTTCGCCTGCAATGGGTGGTGGTTTGACTTCAAGTAAGCCATTCACTGTGAGGGAATGTTAACGGCTCCACTGAGAATGGCGGTCAGTGCTTGTCGGAAGTTATTTGCGTCCAAAGTCTGGTCGGCGTATTGTTTGATGTCGTCGATGTAGTTAAGAAAAGGACAATTCCCACAACAGGCGGTTCTACGCGCCGGAATTGACCCGGATTTTATCCGGCCAATGGCTGTAATTTTGGAGATCTACCGTTTAGATCGGTAAGTCATACAAGAACTTAATTTTTATCGGTTAGGTTGTATGGTTAGTATGCTATAGTTGCCCGATCTAAAAATACATTCAGAGATTGTACCGTTGATTTGGAGAAAAATGCATGCCAAATTGTGAGAAGATATTTCATCAAATAAAAAAAGTCCTTCACACAAGGACTTGATTTTGAGCGAGTTTGTATGACTACTATTTGCTATAGTGGTTCGATCGGACAATGATCTAAGCAAAAGTTCAGGAAGATATCTCGTTAAATAAAAAGGTTTTCCATATACAAAAATTTGAGTTGGATCGGTTGCTTTTGTTGTAGCGGTAGAATTCTGCCGAGTTGGCAGTCCTTGGCCGGCAAAATTCCTTGTGTGTTCCGGTTACGTAGATCCGACTGTCGTGAGAACGATGTGGGATCGGTCAGTTTGTATGGCAGGTATATGCTATAGCGATCAAATATCGGCGATTCCGGTATCTTCGTGGGGAGGAAGGTACGGGTACACAATTTCAGAATGAGAATGCAAAAACTGGGGAACTAGTTCGCGTATATACAAACAAACGGACGGAGAGATAGAAGCACATGGCTAGATCGGCTCAGCTCGTCACGCTGATAATTTTTTTTTTTATATTTTACAGTCTCCGAAGTTTTCTTCTCGGTTTTACAAAGTAACTCCGTAGCAAACTTACGTTTTTCGAATCCGCCGTCGTTGCGCGTAACGCCAAACTTCGGATGAAGTAACCACGACTTGGTATATTAAAGTATATAACCGATACATTTGATTGACGTTGTACGATATTTGCGCTAAGTTGATGCGCAGATGATTGTAATAGATGAGCGCCCTGATGTCTAGTCAGCTCGCGGTTGCTACAAATGGTCCATAATAGTGGCACGGAAGAGCTGTAAAACAAAATGATAAAAAAAATACATTATTACTTTCAATTTCATTTCCCCCTCTCTAAGCTCACCTCAATTGCAGTTGTATGCTTGATTCCTTGAAAAACCGCGATAACGGTATAATATAGGTCATATTCAGCGATTTGCCACTATGTGGACAGTGATGCTCCATGCCAAATGTCTCATTATTTGTCTCAGCTATTAAACAGCTATCGATTTGCCAACAATCTATTTGCGCTGCCGCTGCTGCCGCTGCTGCTGCTACTGCTGTTCTTTGCAGTTCAGCGGATGTTGCACTACCTGTTGGTGCACTTATTGCGTCATCTGCGGTCTTTACATCAATATCGAGACGTTCATCGCAACTGGATGTGTCTTTTGAGGAGTCCGAAAGATCTGAACGTTGTTCGCTGGAAACTTCTACGACTTGTGTTTTCTTGTCCGTTCCAATAAAAGTGGCGTTGGCAGAAAGTATGGGTGTGGCCAGTGAACGTGGTTGTGTGTCTGGATCTGTGTCGGTATCGGCGCTGTCTGCATTCGATTCGGATAATGGTAAATTTTCTTTGCTTAGTTGTTTTTCTGGTACCGCTAGGTCCTCTTTCACACGTGTGATGCCTGCTAGGGTGTCTTGAATTACCGGCAATTGATTGGTTTCCTCGAAGCAAAATGACTGGAGTGTATAGATATAGAAGAAATAAAAAATTTAACTCAATACACGAATTTTGTTGGATTTAGTTATTGCTCTCATCGAACACCAAGATGCCTTTAGATCCGCTTGGAGCTAATCAGCGAAGAGTGGGTCCAAATATTGGTTTCTTTTAGTTACTCTTGGATCAAAGAGAAAGAGGTGTTATCAAAAAAAAAACTCGGGGATTTTTTTTGGAAGATAAGGATAAGAGTCATCTGGCACTGTGCAAACATTGATGCACTAAGAACTACTGGCCTGTTAGTATTCAATAGGTCACCAGCAAGTTAAAAGCCTTTCGATGTACTCATCCTTACCTTAAGAACATTATATACGGATGGCTCGAAAATGGACGATGGAATTGGTGCGGGAATATATATGCCAGAGTTAGGCATAAGGCAACTTCTTAAGTTGCCGGGCCACTGCAGTATATTTCAGCCTGAGGTCTTTGCTATTCCGAAAGCCGCGGAGCTGGCCTCTAATGCACCTGCAGGCAAATCTAGAGTCAACATCTACGTAGACAGCCAAGCAGCAATCAAGGCAGTAACCTTGTATCGCATAATGGCCCGAAGTGGAAAGGATTGTCAGAAGTAAGCAACTTCAGTTCTATTGGGTGCCAGGCCACAAAGGCATCGAGGGCAATGAAATAGTGGATGAAATTGCCAAGAATGGTGTGCGACTAACATCCGAAAACGTGATCAGCATTGGGAAACCCATGCATTGACAAGCCCGATTCAAATTCCAAAATTCCTATTGGCACGCGATAGAAGAGACTGTAAGAACATGATGGGAATACTAACTGGTCACTGTCTGGTTACGACACACGCCCGCAGAATGGGACTGACAGATCAATGGAGCATTTCTTGTGCACTTGTCCCACATTGACAAGACTACGCTGGAGTCCCCACTGTATGATACACTGGAGCAGATATCGATTGTGTCCTAAAGGTCCTATTGGACCTAGACACTGAACTTCATCTGGTATCGCAAAGGACCAAAACTGGTCAAAACTGCGTGTCTTATTGGCTAAGCAGATTAACCTAGTCTAACCTACTCACCATTTGAGGTTAAGCTACCCAATAACATGCACAGAATTTATTGCATTGAACGGATAGAAAACTCGTGATCTAAACTAAAATCTGCTAAGCAGTTCTGCTGGACCTTTCGACCGCTTACTTCTTGGCCAATTTCGAAATCTACTCTAACAAACATTATATGTGGATCAATCTTTCCTCCTAGGTTAAGGTTAATAAAGAACTGCATGAGCGCAGTTGTCACTTGACAGAAAGGGTCTAGGTAACCGAAATGGGCACGGTTTTCTATCTAAAAAAAGTCTTTCAAGCTCATAATGTATCTCAAACTTATTTGGGGTCGTTTTTTGACTACACCATTTATGTGAGGTTTTTTAAGTTTTCAAGGGACTAAAAAATATTAGTCCAATATTTATATTTATTAAAAAATTCGAAAGCTTAACGAAACCACCCACCTGACAGTTGGATACCTCGTCATTGGTTGGCTTCTGTATGCATTGTGGTGGCGCACCGAACATCTCCACTTGCACAAATTTACATTGTACGCGACCGACACTACGCTGCGAAGTTGAGCGGCGCCCCAGCACTGATTCGCGTCCCAGCCCAAAATCGAAGCCAAACAAGGCGGTTATCGGGTTATCCACCGACTCACTATTGTTGTTCAAGCTCTGTAAGTCCAATAGATCCGTGCTATCCACTTTATTCTCCAATACAGCTTGGCTCTTATTCGAATAGACATAGTGCCCGTCTAGCGAGTAATTACCCGTGTTGCCTTCAATAGTCACCTTGTTGGTTGTAAGTGGCAAAAGAGCCGACGGCGGCGAAACCGCTTTGTAGACATTGCGCGAACGATGACTATACGCTGGGGCAGTGGTATCGGGCACATTGTTGTTAGCATTCAGGTTCGTATTCTTTAGGTTGTCGCCGTGGTTGACATCGTTTTTGCCATTCACATTGCTGCTCGATGTGCTGACAATTGCGCCGATGGCGTCAGCAATAGCTTCACTATTTTCCGAGAGTGTTTCCTCACGTGAAGTGATCGGACGCGCAGCCGACTCTCTGATAGCCGTCGCCTTCTTTGTCAAATGTTGTGCGTCGATATCGATGGAATTGTTATCGAAATCGTGTGTTAATGACACATTATCGGCGGCCACTTTTTCCGAAGACGTTTCATTAGCACCCAGCGTTCCCGGACGTTTTTGTTGCAATGTTAGATTTGCGCTATTTTCGGTTTGAATGCTACTTGTGGCACGTGTATTTTGGAAGGACGCTATTACTTTGGGCACAACTTGTGCCTGCGGCCACTTGGACTTGTTTTTACTGTTGATAGTCTTGTTGAGGCGTAGCAGCGGTGCCGTTGTCGTCACCTTAAACGTATCCTTACGTGGATGTAGTGGCTGTAGGCTTACAAGTGGTTTTTCCATAACAACCGTTAGTTCATCGTTACGTCCGTTTTGTGAGTATGGATCACTGCTTTCATCATAGATTATTTCGCCACGCGGACGTGTATAGTTTCGATAAGCCGGCGGTCGCGAGGTGCCGCCATGCTGTACGGATTTATTACGATTGAGCATGTTATGCACCTGTACGATGTAACCTTCCTGTTCATTTATGAAAACTGAGTCATGGCCCAGCAGATGGCCATTGCTGTGGAACTGCAGACGATCCAGTTGCTTGTAGTTGTAACGCTGTTTGTTGTGCTCGACGAAATAGAGTGTGGAGACGGCTGCCAGACTTTAGATGGAGAAAAAAAAGAAAATGTGAGATTTGAATTTTTCCTCTTTTTATGTTGCGACATCCCTTCCGTTCAACTTACCAGGCTGCCATAACGATTACTAATAAGAATATAACAATCTGCAGCGACTTGTTCGAACAGATTTCATAGCCGCCGCGTGGACCACAGCTTTTCGCCAAACGGTATTGTTTGCTGCGCTGCTCAAATTCGTTCTGTCTGATCAGACGATTATTTCGCTCCAAATCTTCAATGCGCGTCTCCAGCGAACCTGTGACTTTGCACAGTTCTTTTACCGCACCAATATTTTCCATTAAAATGCGATCCTACGTCAAAGAAAAAACTTTATGTACCGTTATAATCAAGTGTAATATTAATAATTCTTACCTTATTGACGAGCAGAAAGTTCTCGATGACATTGCCATTTGGCAGCACGATACTGCCAGCCTCTTGCACCGCATCTGGTATAACTTCGCGCACCTCCTGCGCAATCACGCCCGTATCCACGATCTCTTCGCTGTCGCTTTCACATGAACGCTTCAGACCCGAGTGTACGGCGAACTCGGGCGCGTAACGATAGCGTACAATACGTATTTTCTGTAAGTTGCGCAGTTGCACCGATGTGTCCAACTCACCGATTTCATGCTTAGCGCGACTATCACTGGGCTGCACTATATGACCGGACACCTTCAAATTGCCATGCACAACCAAACTCTCATCCGGTCGATCTGTATTGATGCCCACACGTCCGGCATGGAAAATCGAATCCTGTGTGATGCCGCGTTGCCAGCAAAGATCGACATCGGACTCAAATTGACCCGGATTAGAGGCGCGCACAATAATACGTTCACTACCTTGACTAATGATTGGAAAGTTGCCCGAGATGGTATGGACATGCAGGCCCACTACTAATTGGAAGTAACGCTGCTCTGGATTGGGACGACCTTTCTTGCGCATGTTGTTGTTGGTAGTTTCTGAGAAATGTAAACGACCGACTGTGACTTTGCTGACAATGTGACTCTGCAAATCGATACTGAAAGAGAAGCTTAGTTGAAATTCTTACGCTATTGGCGAAGCGCGCGATATTACTTACGGCACTGGATAGAACGGTTTCTTCGAACGATCAGATTGGCTCTGTTCAACACGTATCGTCTGATTTGGCGCTTCCAATTTGACACCGTAAAAGTGCAAATGAAAGGAGTTGATCTTCTCTAGACCGGACGGTGTTTTTACAAACTTCGCATCGCCTTGCAGACGTGCGTGGCAAGTTATTTGAAAGTGATTCTTCTTCTGGCAAACGAACGCATCATCGGAGACCGAAAAATTGAAACCCTTATCTGCGTCGACACGATAATAAACCACTGCGATCTCCTGTAAACTTTGGTCGCAAAGTTTATGCCAATTTTGCGGTTGAAATGGGCTGAAACGTATGCACGGCGTTAGAGCATTACTGTCGCCGCCACCTTCGCCGCTACCACTTGTAGCGGTATTATTGCCGTCCAGACTGTTATCGGCATTCGAGTTGATAGTTGACAGCGCGGGCGATAGTGAGGCAGCTGAGTGCGCGGGCGTGCTTGTCATGTCGCTCGTAGTCGCATGTGCAGGTAATGTGATGGTAACCGGTGATGAGGCGCTGAGTTTTTGCTGTTGCTCCGCAGCGGCTGTAGCCATGCCATGTGTGGGACTCATGCGCAAACCCGGATCGGGCTTAATGCTAGCAAAGTCCGGACAATCTAGCTGTGTGGAGAGTTTACGTTTGCGGGATAAAGACAAATGCACTGGTGTTGTGGGCAACGACGAACGACTGTGTTGTGGTGGAAGCGCTTGGCTGGTGCCAACCAGCTGCACGCGTGGCACCTCGTTCAACGGTGAGGTGAGCGCACAGGATGTGGCATGCGTTTGCACGACATCCAGACCATTTACGATGGTCACATTTGGATAATTCACCGAAGGAAAGTTGCCACCTTGTAGATTTTCGTAAGACAGCAAATGGCTGTTGTTCGCATTATGTTGATTGTTGTTGTTGGTGTTTGTATTCGAGAACATCAACTGATGCGGTGGCGGTAAATTCATGTGACCATGGCTGGCATTGTGTTCGCCATGCGCGTGTGTGCTGATGGCGTTCGCATGTGTGTGCGTGAGTGTGGCAGGATCTATGATCAGACCGGCTTCATGCTTCACACGTACGCGGCTCATTGTGTCGTTTGGTGGCGCTGTTGGCGAATGATTGTGATTGTAATGAATTTGGGTGGCGTTGTTGTTGCTGTGGTGGTTATTGTGCTGCAGCTGCTGGTGTTGCTGCTGTTGATGATGGTGATGTGTCGTTGATGCTTGCGTTTGATGTGGTGGTGTAAATTGTGACTGCAGTTGCATGTCCGGCTGCATGGCGGAGAGACCATTGTAGACGTCGCGCGAGGTGAGTGTGAGACCATGTGCATCTTGCAGCGGACTATAGGGTGGCTCGGAACCGGAATCCGGCGGACTATCGGGCATATGCGGTGTGCCGTGACTAACCGTTGTCGGTATGGGTGTCGCTATAGGTGTGGAGGCTAAACTTACACGCGCCGACACGCTCACTAATGATAAATTTCCATCGACGGAGTTAATTTGTTGGTGATGTGGATTCTGCTGTTGCTGCTGTTGTTGCTGTTGGTTGACATCGGCCTTCGAGCCGCAACATAATGTATTTTCGCGCGTGTTATTTCCATTTATGCAGCTATTTTGTGCTTCCAGCTGTCCAACGGCGGCTTCAACCTGCATGAACTGTTCCAGATTACCGAAATCGATTGCCTCATTGTCGATGCCTCCAATGAAATCGGATCGATCTGTGGGCGATAAAAAGTAGTGAAGTTTATATGAAGGTATTGGTGTGAGAACGAATATAGAATAATAACAGTTTCACCCAAAACATAAAAAAGACTCAAAGTTCAAAGCTTCTCTCAAAAAAAGAATCAAAATCTTAGAACAGCTGAAGCTGGTTAGATTCACGTTTCTGATTCAAAACACACTGACATGGAGAATATACCTTAACAACTTCCCTTTTTCATTCTGTCTTTTTCTTTTGAAACAATACAAAAGAATATCTCCCAATATATATTTGAGGTCTAGAGTTCCTGCTAAACCTTGAGTTCGAACTAGAAACCAGTTGCAGAATAATATCATAAAGTCGATTCGCAAAAGTTGAACTTTCAAATTTTGTAGAATACTTTTACAAAAGCAAGCAAATTCATTTGGGAAGCTTCAAAGTAAAGCTCTTGGTATTTGATTATTTGAACAGGATTTCAAAGGTTTCAAGGTTTGCAGTATCCGGATAGTCGTAAGTCGTCGTTAAACATTCGTTGTCGACATTCGTTGTCGACTATTCGAACAATTGGCATTTTCTCAAATATAAGGCAGCCAAAAATCAAGGGCTGTTTGGATTTCAAAAAATGTTAGATATTTTCAAATAGTGGCAGTAGAACGGCTGTTCGAATAATCGTAACATTGCGGTTAATATTCATTCGAATGGTCACAAAATATTCGACCGTTTACAAATCGTTCAACTTTATTACAAAAGTTCACGTTCTATAAAGATCGCCCATCATGAGACCCAGCATTGATTATTGGATAATATTCGACTGCATAGACCCCAACTAACACACAGTGAAGAAAATATAGCAGCCGTAGCTGAGAGTGTACACGAAGACCATGTAGAGTCGATTCGGCGTCGATCGCAGCAACTCGGACTGACCTATGGAACGACCTAACGTATTTTACGTCGAGATTATGCAAGAACTGAAGCCGCTCGACCTTCCCAAGTGACATTGCTTCGCTCTATAGGCTCTTGAAAAATTTCGAGAAGATCTGACGTTTGCGAGTCAAATATTGTTCAGCGAAGAGGCCCATTTCTAGCTCAATGGGTATGTAAACAAGCAAAATTGCCGCATTTGGGATGAAGAGCAACCTAAAGTGAAATGATCGGTTCATACTTCTTCAAAAATAATGCCGGTGAGAACGTAATTGTCAATGGCGACTATTATCGCAATTTGATTTCAACAAGATGGCGCCACTTCCCAGACATCCCAGAAGTCAATGGATTTATTGAGAGAACACTTCGGTGAGCCGATAATTTTATATTTTGGGCCAGTCGATAGGCCACCAAGAACATGTGATATCACACCAATAGACTTTTTTCTGTGTGGATATGTAAAGTCTAAAGTCTATGCGGACAATGACGCTTCAATTCAGGCCTTGGACCAAACGTCACGCGTGCCTTTCTCCAGTTACCAGTCGAAATGCTGGAACGAGTCATCAAAAATTGGATTCAACAGATGGACCATCTGAGACGGAGCCGCGGCCAATATTTGAAAGATATAATATTTAAAAAATAAATGCCAAAGAATGTTCTTTCGAATGATAATAAACATTCCTCATTAAATTTGAAGTTTCTGTGTTTTTTCTTTAAGAAAAGGAATGGATGGATATAAAAATAAGAATTTTATTTTGAGAGGTATAGATTATGCTATAAAGACAGCTCTGTATCCATTGTGAAAAGAAGGCATTTGTTTGGCAGTAAATTTCAGTACGATTTGACGTCAGACCTCTAGCAAACAAGATTTAAAAAACGTAAAAGTTTATTTTCTGATATTCGTGTTATATGGGACCAACTTACAGTGCCCTAAAAAGAGTTTCCAGTATAGATTACATCCACAAAAACCTACTCTGTTTTGTGTTTTGTTGTCTTCTGTAGGCAATATTAGTCGCTATATGTCTAAAACTTGGAAAAGATTCACTGTTAGCGTGGATGGAAAATAAGTTTTTTGGCTCAAAAAGTCCGTCTAAGGGTCAAATAATCCCAACAGCATGTTGCAACAAGACATCTTTTTTAGAGTTTTGTGATTGCTTGACTTAGTATTGTTTGAGCGCGCATCAAGGATGGACGCCAGCAAATGGAAAATACTGTGAAAGCCAATCATGTGCAATCTTGGTTTCGTCCATTTAATTTCTGATGCAGCACGCACTTGGATGACCAATTGTCGAAAAAATTGATCAAATAATGAAAATCGTGGAGTTCGAACATCTTGTAGGAACTGATTCCATTGTTCGGGAGCTAAACATTGCACAAAAAACCTTTTGGTGCAATCAAATAAGACTGGATATAGAAGAATCTCGATGTATGGGTGCACAAGAGTTATTGCAAAAAATCCACGGGCACTGAATTTCCTTCTCTGAATTGCTGCTGAATCGTAAAATAACGAGCGATTTCTGAAGCGGATGTTTACTGGATCAACTTCGGATCGTCTGAAGTAAGCAATCGCCTATAAAGGGCCAGCTTTGGCCAATAAGTAAGGAATTATGTTCCAAGGATACAAACATCGATAGTGGCGCGCTAGAAACTGTGGGTACTTGGTTGGGAAAAGGAGAAGGAGAATGGCCAGCGTATCTTACCTAATTTGCCCTTTATTGTGACATATTTAATTTGATTTGTGTAAGAAGGCAAGCAGACATTAGAAATGATCAAAAACATATTAAAGACTTTTGAACTTTAAAGCAATTCGTCGCATTCCTCAATTATATTCAAATGCGTTCATTGTCACATTAAATTAATATGTATGTATGTACACAAACAATTCAAAAATCATCATTTGCAAATTAGTAACAACAAACATGCTGATAAATTTGCATATTCTTAGCTACACGCACACTCATATATATGTGCATACGTATATTAGAGTACAAGTATATTGGAGCGCCTTCTTGTGTAAGTCAGATATTAGTTGAAATGTGAAAATTGATTTGCGGAATTCATTTGCAAATAATATAATTGTGTTTGATCAATAAATCTTATACTCGCACAACAACTTAATAAATCGGCGAGCGCAATTCAGTACAGTTATACGTTCTGCTTAACTAGTAGAGCAAATTAAAGGGTTGTGAAGTGAGGTTAGGGTTGCTTAACTAACTTGAAAATTGTGTTAACATAACTGGGTGGCTTTTAACAACTGTTAAATTGAATATATTACAGTTAACAGATAAAGAATGCAAATAATGTGCTAGTTTTTTATATATTAAAATCAATATAAATATTATTTATGCATATTTGTATGTATATATTTTATATTATATTATTATATATATATGTATGCATATATTTTCAAATGTACTATATACATATTTAAATAGTTATATAGAATACAAGTTTTCAAATATGATTTTTTTTATATATAAAACCTTTTTTTGTGTTCGAAATTCGGAAATATGCGGTTACAGCGACCCACCGTTGCGTATGAGTAACATAGTTCGAATCCGTTTCTTTATTCTTGAACTTATTGTGTTTAAATAAATTTAATAAAATACTTTAAAATTCTTAGTACTATACTAATCTACATACCAGTTATTAGAAACAAATTATCATTTGCAGCCTCTCTACTTTTTTAAAGAAAAAACACAGGAACTTCAAATACCACGCAACAATCGACCACAACACGTGTGGGATGGGATAGATATCGAGAGTTGAAGAGGGAAGCGAGACGTATTTGCAGACAAAACAAGAAAAAACGTTAACTTCGGTTGCACCGAAGCTAAATACCCTTCACAGGTCCATTTATGTTACTATGTGTTCAGTTTGTATGGAAGCTATATGCTATAGTAATCCGATCTGAACAATTTCATCGGAGATAGCATTGTTTTCTTAGAAAATAATCTATACCAAATTTCGTGGACATACTTGTATATAGTATCTTGTTAAATGTGAAAGTTTTCCATACAAGAACTTGATTCCGATCGTTCGGTTTGTATGGCAGCTATATGTTATAGTGGTCCGATATCGGCAGTTTCGACAAATGAGCAGCTTCTTGAAGAGAAAATGACCTTTGCAAAATTTCAAAAAGATATCTTAAAAACTGAGAGACTAGTTCGTATATATACAGACAGACAGACAGACAGACGGACATGGCTAAATCGACTCAGCTCGATATACTGATCATTTATATATATACTTTATAGTGTCTCCGACGCTTCCTTCTGGGTGTTACAAACTTCGTGACAAACTTAATATACCCTGTTCAGGGTATAAAAAGGGAGAGGCCGAAATGCGTGAGTATGAAGAGCTTGATAAGCTGGCCGACAGGGAAGTGCTCGAAAATTCTACAAAATGGTGTGGCGACTAACAGAAGGTTTCAAGATCAGCGCACACTATTGTAGAACTCCCAGAGGTGATCTAGTGACTCATGCCCAGAGCATACTAAAATTGTGGAGGGAACTCTTCTCCAGCCTGCTGAATGACAGTGAAAGCATAACGTCAGAAGAAGGCGAACCCGATTCCCCAATCGATGACGATGGAGCAGACGTTCCATTGCCTGACCATGAAGAAGTTCGAATAGCAATTATCCGTCTGAAGAACAACAAAGCGGCGGGGCTGATGCAAATACGGTGGCGAAGTGCTGATAAGGAGCATCAGCTTCTTTGTAAAATATGGTCAGACGAAAACATGCCCGACGATTGGAATTTAAGTGTGATCTACTCAAAAAAAAGCTCCACAATCTGCGCCTACTACCGTGGGATAAGCCTCCTCAACATCGGATAAAAGGTTTTATCGAGCGTGAAAGATTAAAGCCCACTGTTAAAAAACTGATTGGCCCTCATAAGTGTGGCTTTAGGCCTGGAAAATCAACAACCGACCAGATATTCACCTTGCGCCAAATCTTGGAAAAACCCGTGGAAAGCAGAACGACACACACTACCTCTTCCTCGATTTTAAAGCTGCTTTTGACATCACAAAAAGGAGCTGCGATGTCTGAATTTGTTATCCCCGCAACACTAATACGGCTGTGTAAGCTGACGTTCAGCAATACCAGAAGCTTCGTCAGATTCGTGAAGGACCTCTCCGAACCGTTCGATACCAAACGAGGTTTAAGACACGGCGACTCCCTTTCGTGCGAATTTTTCAATTTACTCTTGGAAAAAGGTACCATCTGATATCAATATCATCGACCTCAACACCCGCGGCGTTAGTTCAGCTTTCTCCAGACTGGATAAGCAAGCGAAACGTTTGGGTTTGGTTGTGATTCAGAACAAAACGAAATATCTCCTTAGTAGGCAAAGTAAAGAGAGAAAAGTTCTGCAAAAGATTTATGGTCCTTTGCGCGTTAGCCACGGCGAATACCGCATTCGATGGAACGATGAGCTGTACGAGATATACGACGACATCGACATAGTTCAGCGAATTAAAAGACAGCGGCTACGCTGGCTAGGTCATGTTGTCCGGATGGACGAAAACACTCCAGCTCTGAAAGTATTCGACGCAGTACCCGCCGGGGGAAGCAGAGGAAGAGGAAGACCTCCACTCCGTCGGAAGGACCTGGCTTCGCTTGGAATATCCAATTGGCGCCACGTAGCGAAAAGAAGAAACGACTGTCGCGCTGTTGTTAACTCGGCTATAATCGCGTAAGCGGTGTCTACGCCAATTAAGAAGAAGAAGAGGCAAAGTAAAGTCCTCTCCAGATGAACAAAGAACAAACTCTTCAAGTAACTCCTTATACCCGTGGTGCTGTGTGGAGCGGAGGCATGGACGATGAAAACAACTGATGAGTCGTCGTTACAAGTTTTCGAGTGAAATGTTCTGCGTAAGATTTATTGTTCTTTGCGCATTGGCAACGGCGAATTCCGCAGACGATTAAACGCTGAGCTGTACGGGATATACGGCTACATTGACATATGTAAGTAGTTCAGCGAATCATCAATCAGTAACCGCCGGTGGAGGCAGAGGAAGAGGAAGACCTTGGAGAGATCAGATGGAAAAAGATCTTGAATCGATGCCAAATAGCATAACGCAGAAACGATTGGCTCGCTGTTGTCACGTAAGCGGTGTCTGCGCCGGTAACGAAGAAGAAGTTCACATTAAATAAAAAAAATATTGAAAACTTAAATTTGCACTAAAACACGTGTGAACATGGACAATACGAAAAATAGAGCTCATCAAATACATATATGTACACATGGGTGCAAATATGCCTACAAAGGAGTAAACAATTATTTTTTCAGTATTTTACCATTGATATTCTTGGGATATTCCATGCTGCCAACGAACTCACTGCTGCTGGTTAGATACAATTACAGTTGTTTTCGTTTTATTCTGCTTATATTGTATTGTATATTCTATTTGAATAATAGTTTAGCACAAAACATTTGCAACAATAATGTCGCACACGAACACTTGTTAAAATATTGCCGACGGAGTTATTTTCAAATATTAATTACTAAAATATGTTATTCAGGCCTATAACAGGCGCGGATCGTTTCTTGTATGAACAATTTATATTATACGAGCATCACAGGGCACAGGCTTTGCACAAACAACCGTTAAATGCTAACACTCGCCATGCAACTGGCATTTGAGATTTAAAGTTTAGCAAAAGCAGCAATGACTTGAGGCTGGCGGCTTCAGCGCTTCAGAGTCAACGATAATGATGACTTCAGAAAGAAGATAAAATTATGGAAAAAAATATAGAAAAATTAATAAAAGTAATTCGTCATGCGCTTATAAGTATTTATATGTGTATATGTACATATATGTATGTATATGTATGTATATACATACATATGTATATGTGTGAGTGTTTGCATGGAAGTTTACAAATAAATACAAATCGTATGAGCGAAATATTATTAAAGCGTGCAAGCAAACGCCAGAGAATGCATTGAAGACAGCATCACGATTGCATCTGTTAGATACAATAATTATCTAATGTGTTGTAAGCGCAGCAAAATGCTCGCTTATTAGCGGCGAAATAGAAATGTAAACTTTTACGCTGGCGCTGAGTATGCGTACGCGTGTGTGTGTGACTACTTGAATGTATGTCTTTATATATGTATGTATATGCGTGTCTATGAGTGTATGTGTCTACACATGTACATATGTATGTATGTATATGTGTCTCTATGAATGTGCGTGTGTTAGTGCGGCCGCAGGGGGCGGGTTTGGGTGGCGCTAAGCTCAGCTGCGGTTGATGCACTTCACAAATCGTTGAGCATCAGTGAAAACTAAGCGCGATGATCACACACACGCACACACACAGATACGAAGATAGATAAAAAATAACGTGTGCATAGCGCTACATAAGCCAACAAACAAACATAGTCCATATATAAGTATAAGCTGCGCATCACAGCATACGTCAAGCACCTAGCAAAACTATCAAGTGCAACAACGACAACAACAACAACCACACTGGAGTATATTTTGTGAAGCGTAGATTTGTAAGCGTACACATCAGCAGCTGCATTTGCCATTATCGTGCCGGCATGTAATTATTGTTGTTGTAAAACAAATCAACAACAATAACAACAACAATGCAAAAAATAACAAGCACTGTTATATTAGATAGTTGGCAATTCTTTTTTGCTGCTATTTTTTATTTGAGTTTTTCGCTTTCGTTCACATTGCATTTGTTGTTGTTGTTGTTGTTTTCTTTATTTCGCTCTCTGTACTCAAGAAGTAAATGATTTAACGCCAATGCTGACGAAATGCTCATGCGAAACTGATTGCCAAACCGACAGACACACACACACACACGTGTCAATATACATATGCATGTACATACATATGTATGTATGTAAGTGTAAGTATATGCATATGTGGCTATGTTGGTACATGCAACTGCATTACAGCACAAATAATTATTGTTGCATTATAGCTTTCGAGCTATCAATGGGTTGGCAGGTGGCAAAAAAAAGGCAAAAACAAAAACTAATCATAGAAAAATGTTGCACTTCTTTCGGTTAATGCGCTCAAGCCATTCGTCATACGTCACTCTTGAGTGCTTGCCACACATGCCACACATATGCACATACCACTCATGGTCATGGTCACTGCCATTGTGAGACGGGTGTCTTTTTGTTTCTACGTTTATACAGGGTGTGCGATGGTTGGAAGAATTTTTCGAGGAATTTAATGGTCGCTATTTTAAGCTAATCTAACCTCAAAACTTTAATCATTATTTTATACAAAAAAAAAAGATATGACGTTAACTATGGTTGCACCGAAGCTAGCATACCCTTCACAAGTGCATCTTTTATAGCATAAGAGGTTATAAAAGGATTTTTATCCTGATTTTGGTCGGTTGTTGTAGAAGTAGAATTTTGCCGGATAAATAATCTGAGTCCATTTCGGTTACGTAGACCGGACTGTCGTGTGAAGGGAATGGTCGGTCATTGTGAATGGCAGTTTAATGCTATAGTGATCCGATATCGGTGATTCCAATAAATGAGTAGCTTCTTTGGGAGAAAAAAGTGCGTAAAATTTCTGATTTCTGAATTGACTGATATTTCAAAAACTGAGGAATTCGCGTGTATATAAACAAACGGACGGAGAGACTGACAGACTCAGCTCAATAATCATTTATATACCATATATGATATACTTTATAGCATCTATGTCGCTTCTTTCCGGGAATGAACTGGCTGATGAGTTTACCCGATCCGCAGCATCCACCAACATGGTAGGACCGGAGCCTTGTGGTTGGTCCCCATAAGGATTAAGAAGCGATGCCAAGTTGCTAATGGCTGGTTACAACTTTAAAGGTTTAAACATATAATCAATCTCCTTGTCGCCTTCTACACCGGTCTTTGTATGCTCAAGACGCAGTTATATAATATTCCAATTAGGTATCACATCGCTTAGTTAGCACCCAGCCGAATATTCGACTTTATCAATATGCTGGGGCTGGGTGAGTCATTGTAATTTAGGAGAGGGCACAATAGACCTCGGGTCGCGGTGCAATCCTCATTTACTTATCTATTCTAATCTAGCTAGAACCTCGATCGAAATAACTGAGGTCAACGGCTGATTGCAATACGGTTTCTACTTATTGTTCAGCTAATCCTTAGAGCCAAATCTCAAATCGGTCGATATATATTCGCATCAAATAGATACTTGTTCGATTTTAAAATAGTCTGTGCCAAAATATTCAGGACTAAGTGATCTTTTAGTTATTTAAAACCAAATTGTTTCTATATACATATGGTCAGAGAGCTTATAAACCATGAATCTCATGATTTCTCTTAGAATAGTAGTTTAATATATTTGAGGTTTTCTCGAGGCAGATGTTGAGGTGTTTGAAAGAAGTTATGAATAGAATTAAGTTACTATTTTGGTTATTTTTGCCACATAGTGCGTTTGCAAGTAATAATATTCAACAAATTGCGGAATCCTAGTTCTAAAAGTTTTTATATGGTGAGCTTTTTTACCCGTTTTAATGCAGAGGTTAGATATGTGAACCATCACTACGAAGAACTTGAGCTTAATCATAGTAAGGATCGAACATCAAATAAGTTTTTTCCGATTGCAGTCTTCCTGCTGCTCCGAAGTGTAGCCTCGTTCAGAGAAGTGACCATTCACTGAGATAGAGCGGCGGTACTAGCCCTGAACTCATTTATAGTGCGTTCAGGGTTGGTCGCTATCAATAGCATCGAGTGTCTTTGTGATAAGACTGGTATGAGTATGGTATGAAATCGCAGGAAATTGCAAAGCTGATGAGCTAACAAGGAAAGGCACTCTAGAACTGCTATCGGTGTTCCCGTATCCAGTTGTGTTCTACTACTAGATAGCTGGGTTTCGCGGAAGCATCGCTCAAGATGGTGGCCCAAGATCAGGAGATCTAGTGATCTCTTTGCCCTCAGTTGTTGGGCTTTTAACTGGCCATTGCCCTATTGGCGTCCATGCTTCAAGGTTTGGGATCTTACCAGACGCCATCTGCAGAAGCTGTAAGGAAGAAGATGAGGTGAAAACAACTCAACACTTCCTTCTTGACTGTCTCGCGTTTGGGAGGTCAAGGTTTAAACACTTGGGAGGGCATACCTTCATATCTTCGACATCCCACCGAACTACTAAACATTTTGCTAATTTTTAAGTGGGAACACAGGAGTTCTTTCTTTTCGATCAGCCATCAGGCCTGACTTCCTGGAAAAACAAAAGTAAACCACCGTTTCTCACAAAATTCTTTAGCCCTTGTCGGCCTCAAATTTGTAGTTCTATGAACATAATTTTTCTGATAACATAAAGGCGGTTACTTCAAAAGGGATAAAGAGCTTGACCCAGTATCTCACAGAGAAAAAGCGGATTGATAAAATGACAGACAAGGTTTCTAAAAACCAGTTTCATCAGTTTAAACTCCGACCCGCTGCTGTCTGTTCTGAGCTATTTTTCGAAATGTAAGCAAGTTAGATTCTCAGTATACTATTAGTTTGGTCGCAAGGTCCTCCGCACGATATGTCAAACTATACCGACTACCTAGTATATTCTCGGTAAACTATTTGATCGATGAGCATTTATGTAACCGCATGTGTAAGTATGTTGCTCGTGCGAATACAAAGACGACACCTAACGCATTTTCGGAAGTGAAATTCTAAACCACAACAAACAGTATATTGGCACACACCCTGTATTAGCGTGCATTAGGCATGTAGAACGATCAGCGCAAACTAAATGATGCCATTTGTACGTATGTAAGCGCATAAATACAGAGAATCAAAAATGAAACTGAAAATTCGAAATCTAATTTGCCAAACTGCAAGCCGATTCGTTGCAATTCACTGCCGTGCGCTCGGCAATTCGATACGCGAAACGCTGGTTCACGTTCACTAGTCGCGCCAGGCAGCACGAATGGAATCATTAGAAAAGCACTGTACACTTGCCGTTGTGATTGGAAATTCTTTTGAACGCTGGGTGTAACAACAAGTTCCGATTACAAGCCGATGCCGCTATGGCTAGAGCGCTAGCACAGCGGTGGCCAGTTTGAATGGAAGGCCACGTATGATCTGCGACTCAGAATGGAATATATAATACTTATATATATGTATGAATGTATAAATAAATGTAAGTGTGTATGCATTTATACTTTGTAGTTATATACCAGTTATACTTTGTAGTTATATACTAGTTATTGGTTAGTGTAACGCTGACCGATCACTCAGCTATGCAATGAATGTTAATACTTTTTGTTTTTTTTATTTTTATTTTGTTATTTGTTATTGTTTTAGCACATTTGCAATATGTTTTTATTTTAATTACTTTAGTTTTGTTGTTGTTTTTACTACTTTCGAAGTATTAATTTTCGTTTATTGTTGCATATTTTTCTATTTACCAGCGCGTTATTTAATTTACGGCCAACGCATTTGTTATTATTGTTTTTGCAATTGTGTAATTTCGCACAAAAAACAGTTTTACAAACGTTTCTGTTATTTTAACTGCGTTTGTGAGGGCTCAAAGCTGCCACATAGCTACAATATTATACTTTTTTTTATGAATTATTTTTTATAAATTATTTTTTTTAAGTGTATTACCACCGTTATTAATATTTTATTAAAACAATTATGCAGCAAAAGATTTGCGGTTGTTTTTTTAGAGTTTTTTGTTTTAAGTTGTACGTCACGACTGACTTCTTGTAATGCTATCGCATGTCCAATGGCATTGCCATTAACACGTTATGTCAACTACTGAATTTATATGCGGAAAATTATAGTCGCTAAGCCATGCTATTTCTTAAACGTTTGCTGCGCTCAAATATTGATCAAACAGCTTTTCGGCTAACTTACAAACAATAAAATAAAGAAAGGCTTTTATGGTATCCACAAGATTGTAATAGATAGAAATAACCGAATAAATACATGTGTACATATAATTGTACACATATCTAGGTATATGTAAATATGTATTATTGTTTTTGTCTAAAACTATTTAATATCATACATTAGTAAGCATACTTTACTACTGCCGTGGTAGAATTTACACAACTGGTCGAAAAGTAATAGGCGAGAGATGAGAGGGCCTAAAGTTTCAAGTACAAATTTCTTTTCAGCGGGGTACACTGTGCGACAAAAGTATGGCAAGTTGTAGAATAATTCCAGTAAACACTGCTATTGAAATCATTTTTGTATTACGAGACCAGAAAACATTAATTTTGTGTTTAAAATTTTTTTAATTTTTTGTACACTTTAGGTTATAATTTTTCCTATGTATATCTTCTAACCATGTATAAGAGTATAACATATAACCAAGCAAAGTTAGTTAGCTACTAAATAATAGTAAGGCATTTAAGAAATTAAAAACGTTCTAAAAGAAGCCAATCATCTGAATGTGGACAGTCTTCAATATTATCACAGCAAAAACAAAAGTTTCAGATATTGCTAGTAGCACTCTCTATTATCTAAGCTCTCTAAGAAATAATGACTCATGTGTAACTACAGATAAAAGGCGTTAGATGAGGTGAGGAGTGAGGAAATTCTCTAATTGCTATACACTTGGGAGTGGCCAGAAACGATTCTTTTACCTATGGCTCAACCAGCTCACGACTCCGGTCCTAGACCAAGTATTCTCTGGGTATGCAAAAAACACCCGTTTGAAGCCGAGTTAAAGTGAGAAAGCGAACCATTTCTCTCCAGGATTGTGCGCTGTGTTTGGGGCCCTCCATGTAAAAAATGCCCTAATTGAAAAGAAACCAACATTCTCAGATGAGAGACACCCTTTTGATGACGACCACTGCAAAGACATTAAGGATTGCGAGCTAAAGTGAGAAGGCGAACCATCCCTCCCCAAGGTTGTGCGCTGGGTTTGGGATCCGCCACGTAAAAAAAACCAAAAAAACTTACCAATGAAACGGAAAACCCTACAAACGAAAAGGAAACAGCCTCGCATGAGATACTCCCTTTTGACGTCGACCACTTCAAACGCATTAAGAATTACGATTTAAGGGCATGCAACTGGATTGTCCGGTCCCATAATTGGGAAGGTGCCGCTGCATAGCGTGTCTGTAAGCTGACATCACCATCGTCCAAGAAGTGCGATGGACGGAACAAGGTTTGAGACGAGTAGATCCTTGTGACATTTACTCCAGTGGTCATATAAAGGGGCGCAAATTCGGTGTGGGAGGGAGAAAGCGAAGTTCTTACAAATACATATGTATCACTGATCACGATGTTAAAATCGTGCTTGACTACTTTAATGCCAGGGTTGAGGGAAAGAAGCTATCTTTGGCACAATGGTCAATAAATTCAGCCTCCATAAGGAAACATCCCCAAATGGGTTGATGATGATCAGCCTCGCCGGGGTCCGAAATATGATTATCTAGCACTAGATTCCAGCATAGGAAATTTCATCTAGCAGCTAGCGGCTACGCTGGCTAGGTCATGTAGTCCGAAGAGAATAAAATCCTTTAGCTCTGAGAGTATTCGATGGAGTACCCACCGTGGGAAGAGAAATTCCTCCACTCTGTTGGAAGAACCAGGTGGAGAAGGACCTGACTGCACTTGGAGTCTCCATTTGCCGCAAACGAGTTAAAAGGAAGAACACCAGCGCGCTGTTGTAAATTCGGATATAACCGCATAAGTGGTGTCTTCGCTAATAAAGAAGATCATTGTTCAGATTTTGAGATATCGCTCTGAAATTTTGTTCATATCATATTCTCCTCAAGAAGCTGCTTATTTTTCGGAACCGCTGATATCGGACTACTATAGCATATAACTGCCATACAAACTGAACGATCGGAATAAAGTTCTTGTAAGTGAAATTTATTTATTTGTGAATGGTATTGCAGTTTCGGTGCAGCCGAAGTAAACGATTTTTATTGGTTATAGTTGTTCGTCGGAAACGAATTGGTCATACTACTAATTTTATGAAAGGAATTATTAAACTTTCAAATATGAAAATTATTTGTCACCCAGTGTTCCTAAATAGTGTATAATAGGCACAAACAGGCATCGAAAGTTTTACACTGTACATATGTATATGTATGTATGTATGTGCATTTGTGAATATGATATACTAGATATTTGATAGATTCTCACGTAAAAGTGAATCAATTTTTTATTTTGTATACTTATATTTATACAATACATCGCACTCTTCAAGAGCGCCTATATTATCTATGCATTTATTTCAATACTTATATCTAAGGGCGCAATTATTACATTACCGTAAATAATATTATAATACACATAGTTAAATTAGCTGCTTTCGTAATGGAACTCCCCTATTCACTTGATTTAATACTTACTCTATTCAAAAGATTAAATGTTGCATCTATTAATAGTAAATATTATAATACATACTTACACATTTAAATATATCATTTTGAAATCACACTCACCAAGATCCGAAAAAATTGGATCAGAAAGAAAGTCCATGTCCATAGAATCGTCGTAGAGGTGTTTTGTGTTGCCTTTGAAGCATCCTTCTGTCTTCTGCGTTGTTCAAAAAATACTGAAAATATTATGCAAAAATAGGGGCTGGGTTAAAAGTTTGATCCAAGTAGGCTTTTTCCGAAAAGTGAGCTTAGTTTTATGTTGTCAAAAATACGCTTATAAAAGTTATTATAGTCGTGGTATATGCCACGGTGTATTATAAGATTGCTTTCTGATAGCATAAGTCAAAATTGATAGATATTATGTTATAGGTATAAGTTTGTCGAGTAAAAAATCCAATTTCACACATTGTAGGTTAAGGCATTAGAGCTGATTCTAGCGATGTAGATCCCACTTGGTCGCACGTGGTAAGTTTTTTACAGTACAAAAATTACTAGGGTTAGATCTGATAATTTATCCATCGATAAAGTTCGCTTAGTTCAACCTAAATCGGTTAAGATTTTGTCTCAGATCACCCATTAAATATTTTGGACGAAGAATGAGGATTTATATGATCATTGTTGTAGACAAAATGTCGTACCTCTTCATCTTACCTAGCCTTGATATACATAATAATGAGTACCGTCGTTTCTTTTAACCTTTTCGCGTATAAATCGCCCAGTATGTAACTAACAACTAAAAATTATTTTATAATAAAATTCGAAAATCTCACAATTATACATATAATATATGGTTTATGTAGTATATTGTACGAGAATGATTCATTCATTCCCTTGTTTATCGCCAACAATCAAAAAACATTTCCTAGAACGAATGCCACGCGAAAAATGGGAATACTCGTAAACAATGAATGATTGCTTATCAGGAAATTATGTGAAAATAACATACTCACATAAATAAATAGTAGAAAAACACCCACTTAGTTTTAAATAAAATTCAATTTGCCCTTTCGAGTCACTATTGCTTTGAAATAAATATTAAACAATCGAGCAAAAATGTTGAAAGTGCAAAAAAATGTGTTTGCTGTTTGAGAAGGTCTGCCGAAGTTAAGAGCAATGTCAGTACTTAACGATAAGGTACAGTAAACACCTTTTTAATTATCCAAATGAAGGAATTAATTGTAACAGCCAAGCTGCTCCCAACGAAATATATCCCATATATTTATCTCATAGTTCCTAGGTGGAACAAAGGGTATCAATATAGACATATGTACTATATACTATATACATAAATTACAAGTACACAATACAAATTTTGTAAGAGAGAGAGAGATAGAGTAGCTTCAACTAAGGTTTAGTTAGACAAGATTTCTTCCAAAAGTGCTCGCAGTCAAACAACTATCATACAATGTAAGCTTTCTCAACAAAGCCTTCAACCAATCGCTGAACACTCTTCAAATATCCGATGTCTAGAAAATCGAAAGAGTGGTCCCACTACTGAATCCTCCGATAACTCCCCTCTCCCCAGTAGTGAAGACGCTCGTGGTCTTGCTACTCTCAACCACGTGAGTTTAGCAAACCAAGAGCATAGCTTCCGAAAGGCATACGCGAGAATCGACAGTGACCGTTGCTCAGCCTCGTTCTGGATACTGTAGCAGGTTAAAGTCCTGCTTATCCAGAATCAATAACGACATATCAAACATATGACCAGCATGAAACGACTCTCCGCATGATACTAACCACCTTTGCATGTCTTGCTAACCCACACATCTGATATCCCTCTCGCTTTGGTCCAACCCCGTCGAAAAAGCACGTTTCCTGGACCTACCGTTATATGACCTCTATGACAACTTATCTGAACGTTACCATCCTAACGGGGCTAGATAACTGTTACTACAACAACAATGCTAGTTAAGATCTTTGGTCGCTGTAGCCCCTTTGGTTAGACTAGTTTTCGCTCTAGTTGTAAGCTAGATATTAGTGATCTATATGAGGATCGGCAGATCTTTCCGCAGTCTAGTGTAATTTTAGAGATATTATATATAAATTTTAGATCATATAGAGATTTATGAAACAAATTCTAATAATTAAAAATATTAAATTAATGAAAACTATCTCGTTGTCTAGAATATAATTCCTTGATAACGTAACTCACTTAATATAATAAAAGTATACATAAAATACAGTGCTATGAAATATGCAACGAAAAATTATTAGATTGAATCATAGAATGTATCAGTTCGATTCTAACCACCTTAAACTGTAAATAACCAATTTTCAAATTTTCTAATAAATTAACAGCTAAAACATTTTTTCTTAAGGGAAAGCGTTTCCAGCAGCATGATGTAGTGATGGTCACATCCCCATCATCGTACACGGGCTAAGAAACATAGTTAATGTGCATCTGTAACCACAAATGGCTTAATAAAAATTAATGCACAGTTTTACATAAATTCAACTTTAAGATACATAACTGGTATGAGGGTGTGTCTCAATAGAATCCCTACTCGGTTATAAAAATATACGGTTTAAAAAGGGTGTGTTCTTTGTGATTTTTTGATAATAGTAAAGTTCAATAAATAAAGGAGGAGATGCTTTCATCTAATTAAAGTTAAAGCTAAACAAATATCTAGGCCACGTACTGATCTACTGAGTTTTAGGAAAGATCGTAATAGGTTAGAAGGGAATATGTGAGGTTATTTTTCAAGAAAAGTGCACAAATCCTAACGAAAGTTCGCTGACTGAAGGAAAGTTTTAAAAGGTTATGTGTATCACATATTGGCCTCTCATTGTTTAAGAGGTTTTTTGAGAATAATTCTTCTATACATAGTATTGTATTGTTATCTCAATCACCTTCTCCGTCAAGGCCTCTATTGCATTTTTCGATAGAAATTAGGTGTGATCTCTTGACTTTCCATAATTACAATTGATCAACAAACATTTTCGGAGGAACAGTTTAAAACAGGATGGATTTCGCGAATAGATATGTGTATAGTGTTTTTCAATAGATCACTACAAAAGTAGACCGATAGGGACGCCATATTTTTTTCTTTTTTTTGCTCTTTTGACATTTCTCTTTAGTAAGGTCTGTCATTTTATCATTGAAAGATATACGATCCAACAATTTACTAACGAAATTCGAAGCCAGTGGCCTCAACTTACAGTTATAAAGGATCTTGGCTTTGGCAACTTTGGTACTACCCTCATATACTACTATTAAGTTAAACACAAATCCACCAAAGAAAATTAGTGAGTAGAAATATATCCAGAAGACTTTTTGATTGATGAAAAGTGACAGAATGTTATGAGCAATGGTTGAGTAAAGCGGCGTGTACACGAATGCTAAGTAAAAGATAGACTCGAAAGAGAATGCGATCGCAAAAAATTTTATATAATATATATAATTATGTTTATATATGAAAAGTGATGTAGAGTTGGAAATGAGTGCGATAAAAATTGGAGAAGAAATGTAAACTTAAAATATGTGCTAATGTTCCATGGCTTATGTTGGAAGTATAACTCATCTCTGGCGAGCGAATATTTTTAAATTTATAGGAGAATGCTGTAGGATGTCGCTATTTATTTTTTATTTATTCATCCTAGTTGATGATTTGCAGGATGGAGTCATGTGTAGAAGTTCACGCAAGTGAGGAAGGTGACATTGACTTGGGAGTTTCCAGAAACGATTCTTTTACATATGACTCAAGCAACTCACGACCGTGAACTTGTGTTATGGTTAGAGGTACGTATTATCACTTCATAGAACCAGGATTTAATACTATGATACCACGAAAGTTTTTCGGTGAGGCAAGGGCAAAAGTTTGACCATATGACGATCGCAAAAAAACTGGTTAGAAAGTCTATCGTCCGTTATTGCAAAATTTTTGAAGCCATCTATTAAGGTTCTCAATTTATCAAAACATATTTAGGTTGTCATCACAAAGTTAAGAAGAAACTCGTTCAAGTGCTTTGCAAAATTTTTTACGAAGTATACCTCGTCATCTAATGATATGCTAATTTTCAAAATCAGTGATTTAGCGAAATTTTCAGGATCCACTTGACGTGGTTTGACTTAGAACTATTGGAAACATTAAACTGATGCTATCTCTAAAAAAGTTCGAAGACGCTCCAAAGCAGGTGAATAAATTCGACCTAACCTTAAAAAAAGTTTTCTTCATCCCAAACTTCAGCTTTCAGTAAGGTCAAGATCAAGCTTTATATGTCACAAAAAATAGGTTACCTGTCACACAACGGTCGAAAATTCTTTTAATGCGCAATGTAACTGATTTACATTTTTGGACACAATTTTATCAAATCATACCCACTGTGCAATGTTTATGTCGCACTGTGATTTAGCGCTGATTTTCCCTCACTACAACAAAAGCTTTGTAACAATCTTCGTCGTCGATCTGCGCTAAGTCAACAACAATTGTCGGCGTCGTTGTCGTTGTCGTACGATGTCGCTGCAATATGAGACCAATTTGAAGCAGCTTCCTCGTATACGCTACGTCTGAGTTGTGTTGAGTTGAGTTGCTGAGCATTGTCGCTAAGAATATGCGGTTCGGCCTATAATTGAATTAGCGCTTAGATAATAAACATACAGTCTTATACATGTGTATATGTCAGTGCTTTGTGTGTGTGTGTATATTTAAGTAAGTTTGTTTGGCTGTTGTATGAAAATACGGGTAAATATGGGGGCATGACCACTTGGAGACTTCGTGTGCCAGTGTATAAATATTGGCGCGCATGTGTGGTATGGTTGTGTGAGCGCGCATTTTGTTGTAATTTAAATTAATTCGTGCAAGTAAGTTAATGGTCCTCGATTACAACACGATTTAATTCAATCTGTCACAAAAGTCAAAGTTAGTGTTGGTAAATACTGCTTTAAGACTATGAAAGGAGTTGGCAGAATTTTTGGAATTTTTTTGGTTGCTTGCTTAAAGTGGCAATTTACTTCTAGATTAACCTTTTTGTAGTTTTTTTTTTTTATTTCATTTTTTGTATGTTTTTTATTTTTGTTTTTCTCTATTTTATCTTCGAAATTTTTTGGTGATAATTTTTTTCAATATTTGCCATTTTTGTTGTGTTTTAGTTTTATTTTATATACATTATATTTTTTTATTTTTTTTTTAATTTTTTTTTGTACATTTTTTATTTTTATTTTTGTTTTTCTTTTTTTAATTTATTTCCTGTACCTTTTATTTTTTTAGATTTTCTTTTTTTATTTCATTTTATTTTACTCTATTTTATTTTAGTTTTTTTAGTTTATTTTAATTTATTTTCTGTATTCTTTTCTTTTCATTATTTTAATTTTATTTAATCTTTTCATTTTACTTTGGGTCCTTTTTTATTTTTGTTTTTCCTTATTTTATTTTTTTATTTTATTTTATTTTATTTTAGTTTTTTTCACTTTATTTTTTATTTTTCTTTATTTTTATTTTTGTTATTTTATATATTTTTATTTTATTTGTTTTATTTTATTTTATTTTACTTTGTTTTAATTTTTTGTTTCGTTTATTTTGTTTTATTTTTTTTTTATTTTATTTTCTGTATTTTTTTTATTTGTGTTTTTCTCTATTTTATTTATTTTCTGTACTCTTTTCGTTATTTTATTTTAATTTTATTTTATTTAATTTTATTTATCATTTTTATTTTATTTTTGTTATTTAATTTAATTTTATTTTAATTTATTTAATTTTTGTTTTGCTTTGCTTTCTGCTTTATCGAAACACTTACTAATAACACTAATATAGTTAGGCGTCAGATTTTCTGTGTCAACAGTCGCCTATAAAAATTTCAAATCCAATCACACTCGTTTTTTTTCGCAGGCAATCGCGCTGAAAATAATATTTTCGTCTGCTTTCAAAACCTGTTGCATAGTTGTTTGATTGGTTGTTATATATATTTACTGTTGGAAAATGTGGACTACACTAACACATAGTTGTTGCTGTAAATACATTAAATTTTTCAATCAAAAAAGAAAAAAAAATGCGTAGTTGCCACCTTTTGTTTCATTTACCTCATTAGATTTCGTTTCACATTTCTTCACACTTCTTCACACCAAATGTTTATTAAATACTTTTCAGTTTCAACACTTTCGAGTGTTCGAAACCCGCTCACAAATAATCAAAAACTTGATTTTGAACTTTTTCTACATTTTAGCAACGCATTTCCCCACGAAATTCACTCGTTCATTCTCGCCTAAGGCGCGCCTGTATCTCGTTAATTGTGCGCTATTTATACACAAACTTGTTTATCTATTAATTTATTTATCCTTTTGTCACATTTATTGGCTGCTTTTGTCACCTATCAGGCACATAATGTTTACCGCGTCGCTGCGCGTTTGACGCCTGTCAAAAAAATGCCAAATAACCGGTGGCAGCAGTGCTCGTCGTCAGTAGTCGTACTAGATTCGTACTCTGTCATATACTCGCTTGCGGTCTATTTACATTATCATTGCGCGTAATGCTTCGACTGTTAATGCAAATCTTCGGTAATAATCTCATAGAAAAGTAACTTGTTTTGCAAAATCGCTTCGCTTCGCGTCGCGCTCAAGCTTGTAAGTCTAGCTCTATACTGAGCCACTACTAGCAGGCGGTTTGTCTTCGAGCCGCGTTTTGTGTGTAGCGTGTATCAGTGATCTCTCGCATCCACACAATGACAATTGTTGATCTACGAGTAATCGCTAAGCGTCTTTTCAGCATTTGGCTTCTGCAAAAAAATAATAGTTACACTCCTGTTTGGCGCTCTCCTGCGTCTATTGGTTATCTGGTCACTCTTATGTTACAAAACTATTCGCTGTTAGCTTGCTCATGTGTGTGTCTAGGAGAGCGCTGATCGTGGTTAAAAGCCGTTTGTAGCGTATATAATATTGGTGAGAGTGATTAATGGTGGCTGGTGGGGATCGCACCAAAACAAAAATCAATAAAAAGTCGAAAGGCTTTGCTTTCGAAAATTCTTAAGCTATAAAGCAGCCATCGAAATGGGCGTATCAAATTACACGTGTAATAAATATTGAAAGTTGTACGTGTGTGTATGAAAACAGAAGAATATTATATCTATTGATATTAAAGTCTTCCAGCGCGTTAGCCGCTTTGGCTTTTGTTGCGTTTGTTCAATTTGTGTTAGCCCTATTTAACATAAAGGTGTTAAATCTAATTATACACTTTGTCATGTGCATTTCATTTGTGCGCCTAATAATACTATTATTAGCTTAGTGTCAACGTCTTTATTAGGTTCGGAACGTGCATGCGTTTCAGTTTGGTTTTGCCTTTAGATTTTAACCGAGAAGTAGAGGGTTCACTAAGTTTGAAACTCACAGCAGAAAGATTTTCATCAGAAGTTTTATTTTATTTCCATTTAAGGTTGAGAGATCTGCTGAGTAGGATTCAGGCAGAACTACCAAGGAATTCAACTTTTCGGATATGTGTGTTGCTGCTGGCTTCAAACGAAGCAAACTATCCTTTGTCGCCAAAATCTTGACACTTCCATCGTTTGGTATGAATTTAAAAGACTTGTATACATTTGTTGTCCCAGACTCTCTGAACTTGACGCTGCTTCCCCTTGGGAGATATTGAAAGACTTGACAAGAGGAAAACAGCCAATGAAAGTTTTGGGTGAAGTTTCTAGGATATAGAATATAATAGAAATGAATTCTTTCCCAACATAAGAACTTACTGCACTCAGATGAATTCCAAGAACCTGCTGGTCGACATTAAGGCGAAGCGATCCCTCTAGAATGATTTCTTTCACTTAGCAAATTATCTAAGATTTATAGGAATGAACTGCATCAATTTATGCATAATCGAAGTCAGAGCTAAAGGCTAGCTCGCATTCCAAAGTTATCAGTGGTTAATGAACCAGAATTTTTAAAGATAGAGAAGGAAGAGTGGTCTCATTGAGATTAGTTTTGAGTTCAACTTCTTGTACTGATGCTGCTGCCGAAATAAAGGAAGAAGCCAAAAAGGTGAAATCGGAGTTAGTAGAAGGCAACGATAAGGATTTCGCTCTACAGAAAGCCGAAGTATCTAATAATCTGATTCCTCAAAACAGAGATCTATAGGGGAACAGTCTCGAACTCTTATCATGTATACTCCAGTTTGTATAATATTATAATGAAGTGTAAGCTCTTTTCCAAAAGTTGACTAATTCAAAATGGTACATTGTGAGACGACATTTATATATCACTGAGAATTTGTGATTATTTCAGTACGGAACCCAAACTGACAGTTGAGAGATATGGAAGTTAGAACATTTATATTCTTAAAACTGTGGCATTGGTATTTGTATGGCCCAGAATTGTTAGCGCAGAGAAAGTAGAGATCATCTAAACATTCTTCACCACTAACATTCTAATAGATTACTTGTGATGGAATCGGCTCAAGAACTCATGATGTATCAAAACCCTCACATTCGACCTAACTTGGTGCGCTTTTCTTGGTCTTGGCTCATGAGGCAGTTTTCATTGGGATGCTTGAGCTTTGGTTTCCAGGTCATAACCATAAACCCATGATTGGTTACCAGTCTTGATCCTATGGAACAGGTCTTGGCCGTTGCGGACTGAGACCAACGTACCCAGAGCAATGTCAAGGTCACACTGGTTGGCACAAAAATCAATGACAAACCAAAGACCGTCTATGCGCAACAGCTGTCAAAAATTAGGTAAGCATTGAAAATAGCCG
This sequence comes from Bactrocera tryoni, assembly GCF_016617805.1. Lineage (NCBI taxonomy): Eukaryota > Metazoa > Arthropoda > Insecta > Diptera > Tephritidae > Bactrocera > Bactrocera tryoni. The sequence continues at coordinate 23,500,785 of NC_052501.1, read as the reverse complement.
ACCTTGACAGCACAAGTAAGAAATATGAGTACCAACATAACGCCAAAAAACAATCGAAAATCTAATATAGAAAAATTCAAAATTCGCTATACTTTTTGTACAAACCTTGTACAACCAACGGAACTATCAATTTAGTGAAGGTAACTTTTGGTGTGCACATTATTTTACGTCGATGTTCTTTGGTGTGGTCTACAAGTTTTTCCGATTTAACACCGCTGGACAATTTTTGTGAGGTTATGTGAAGTCGATTGTCTAAGCAGATAAGCCTGAGACCTTTAACGCCTTGGAAGATAATATTTGGCGCCTTATTGCTGACATATGGGCCCAATTGCAGAAAAAAAGTATTCCGACAATGGGCTTTTCTTCAGAAATTTAGAGCTCGACATCTTTCGCTAGTTCGTTCGAATGATTTTGGTGGATATTTTAGGTATGAAACGCTCGACTCATTCGGATAAAGCTGACATTTATACAAAAAGAAACTCGTAAAACCGGTCTCTTTGGACATGCTTGACAGTGCGAATTCCGATCTCACATTCATGGAGAGCATTATAACTGCTGATGAGACAAGGGTTTATGAGTTTGAAATGCAAACAAGTCAACAATTATCGGAATGGAACCCGTTTTCAGTCGGTCGAAGAGATAAAAAAAAATTCGCTGAAGACCATCGCAAAAAGGACTTATAAAAAGTGTTTCAAGGACTGGAAAAATCGTTGACATATGTGTATTACAGCTGGTGGGGATTACTTTGATTATATATATAAAATAATTAAATATTTTGCATTTTATTTACAAATTCCGGGTACTTTTTTGTCACAATGTAAAGAAATTGTTTAAAATCAGTGCTTAAAAAGTTTGGTCTGATTTTATTATCTCTTATAATAAAGAAAAAGTACTTTTGCAACATTTCTTAAAGAATCGCAAAAAAAGATTTCCATATGCTCATTCGAATTATGGGGAGCCTATTAAGAATGTTACTGTCATGAGCTCCGATAATTTTTGAATATCTACGTGTACTCTCTCGCCTTTTTGATCACAATTTGAAGACCATCTGCCCATCAAACCAACTAGCAACAAGCTGTCATTGGAGTTACCTGAGAAATTCTTACTATATGAGTTTAGAACTTGACCGAACTGCTGAAATTCCAAGCCCACGTAGTATTTTTACCCACACATCTCAATATACTTGTATGTAGATACATATGTACATAAGTATGTATATAAAGCTATGCATGTAAATATGTATATTAGAACACCATAAATATGCATAAATTGAACGTGTTTCTTTCGATCTTGACTACAAAAAAAAAACAAAACGTCAAAAAGTTATAGTCTAACCATATCCGTGTCTATTCGTCGTTCACGGCGCGTTAAAGAGCGGCTTGCGTACGTGCCTGTGTTTTTGCCGGCGGAATTCACGGACTATTTTGGAGCTTGTTGTTTGGAGATATTTCACTTTATACTTTATATACATATGTATATGGTGACTGTTTTTGTTTTTATATTTAGTTATTAATGTTTGTTTTATTTAGTTATATTTGTTTGAGTTTTTGTCGCTCAGCCGCATTGAACGCGCGCATGCGACGCTCTCGTGTTGGACAAGTCGAATGGAAGATCTTAGATTTTTTCTCAGTGCCAGCTGGATTTGTTGTTCGCTATCAATTTATTTAGTGTTGTTTGCAGTTGTTTTTGCAACAGTTAGTATGTTAGTTGTTGCTATTGCAGTTATTTTGTGAGATGTGGCTTCGGTTTTGGCTGATCGCCTTTATAAAAGGCTAGTGCTGGGGATTTTTGTGTTGCTTGACTGCTTGTCGACTGGATTGCTGTTGTTGTTGTTGCAGCTGTTGTTGTGCGATGTGGCTTCTGCGAAGCTATCCAACCGGTTACTTGTTCGCACTGTTTTATTTCTGTTGTTATTACAATTTGTTTTTAATAAAATTTCTACATTTACGAGGGCGTGTCGGGTGTTAAATGATATTGATGAGCACATTAAAAATAAACCGTTATAATATCGAACTGGAATTCAGAAATGGTATCAGTATTGCAATCAACTTTGGAATCGGTCGCCAATTAAGAAGTAAAGCAGAATAAGAGCATTTTTTAATTACTTTTTTTCGAAATTTCCCCAACCGACAGAGGAAATTTTAACTACATTTCTGCTGATTAATTACCGACAGTTTCGTCGGCTATGACCGCGTAAGCGGTGCCTACACCATTAAAGAAAAAGACAGAATAAGAAGAATGTCGTCGGACTTTAAAGTTAGTAAACGATATTTCTTTCTTCTTCATATCAAGGAGTCACACCTTTTCCATAAAGCAATGTACTGGGGCTCGATTCAACGAGACCTGGCTTTTAAATAAGGAAGAGGGCAAGTTAGGTTTGGTAAAGAGAACGGATCTAAGAGGAATCTTTCTTGAACAGCTTAAAATTCCGGTCCGTTTTGTTACTTAAAAAATAGATCATAAGACCCTTACAAGTAGAGCGCTTTGAGTCTATCAGAAAATTTGCTGACACGGCTAAGTTCTTTATACGCTATCTCCTCATTCGCCGAAGGTAAGACTACTGATATGTTTCATCTTTAATCTTGCAAAGTCTAGACGATGGAGGAGAAAGTGTCTCACCCTCTTCCATAAGTTTTGACAACTTGCAGACTTTTAGCCGCGCCGCATGAATGATGAACTTTGCTATGGGAAATTAGTTCAGAAGATCTTCTGAGTTCTACTCTAGGCCAGAGGATTTTGCAGTCGCACAGGAGCGGATTGCGATCCAGTGGTGGAACGACTCGAATCCATTCCAATGCGAGTGTGGCTAGAGTGCCACACGATTCTGCAGAAGGCTCTCCACGCGACTCTCTTGTTTTTTTTTTAATTTGAACTTTTATACATCCAGCCCAGCCGAATACAGCGCCTAACCGTCACTAGAACCATTTCTATGGGCTTTCTGGAAAAGTCTTCTGCTCTAAGATCTGATCTCCGTTAACTCCGATGTGTATCAAAAGGGTTTCCCTTTACTGTTCAGAGTTTTGAGAGGACAGGAGCTTTTAAGACACACAGAGCTAAAAATATCGACGGGCTCATCAATCGCACCCGGGGTTGGAATCGAGTTCATGTCGAGCTGTTCGAAGCTTTCTGCAGTACAGGTCCCAATTGGTATTACTGAAGTTCCATAAGAAATATCTTCTCGAATATATTTTATGAGTCTTACAAGCACTTGCTTGGGCCAGAACTGAAAAGGAATGGGTTAGCAAAAAACACAAGGTCTTGATATCATTCATAAAGAATGAGTCAATATCTTCATTTCCTCGCTGTTTGCAAATATAGTTCTAGGACTCCAACCACCATCTATTAGATAAAGTTTTAGATGGTTTAACAACAAAATTAGTCAGCGGTTTGCAATATTTCAGATAAAAGGTCAGTCAGAAATTTGACAACTTTCCACAGTTATTTTAATGACAGTTATAAGATTTTCCTCGATCACTATAAACACTTTGATTTACCGTCTTTCCGTCAAATTAAATTTAAATGATTTGCCATCAATCTTCCCGATTCGCAAATTTATGATTACCGCGGCGCTCATGAAACAAATTCCGGTTTGCCTGTAACTAACCCTCGTAAATTGTCGCCACTTATATTACAGTCATTGCTATTCCATTTGGTGCGTTGGTGACATGTTTGTAACCCGAGCAACAAGCAGCTAACCAGTCAACCCATCATGGGCCGCCTGCCAGTCAGTCAGTTAATCGGTGAGCACGTTCGTCCACATCTTTCGATGCACCTGTTCAACCACATGCAGGAATATGTGTCTTCGGTTTTACATATGTATATGAAATACTCGTAGCTATAAATATTGCCGAGACCGCTTGTTTGTCTGTCAATTTGTGTGCGCAAATCTATACATACATATATGTATATATATATAGTATATATGACGGTACCATTAAGTCTTTCTTGCGATGGCAAGTGGCCACCTAGCGTTCAAAGTTGTTGAAGATGTTGAAGACTACAAGTGTACAACAACAAATATTACATATATGTATATGTACATATGTATTATGCTAATACATACATACGTATTTGTACGTGTTTACGTAGATAATCCACGTTCGAGTAGTATTGGAGCATCACTTCACGTCACTTTGCGGCGCGGGTGTTCCGGGTCGGTGGGTTGTGGGGGCGCTGCGCTGGGTAGGTAGGTCGGCAACATTGTCAAGTGGTCGGTGACTTAACATGTTTTTGTTATTGTTTTTACATTTTTTCTTAAATAATTTTGTTATTCTTATTTTTTGCACAACAATTAAATAGAAGAAGAAATAGAGATTTTTAGCTAAAAAAGCAAAACAGAAAACAAAAACAATGGTAGATTGAAATGAAGAAGCAACAAGAATAAACACGATAACAATATTAATTTACAATAACAGCAAAAATGGCGGAAAACTTGTATTGTGTGCGAATAAAAGCCAATATTATGAGTAGCTTGAGGCAGAGAAAGAAAATAATAAGATAAATAAATTTAATAAAATTATCACAGATCGAGTTGGTGATTGTGAGTTTGCCATAGCACGACTTTAGTGATATTATAACAACAACAACAACAACATATATACATATATAACTAAAATGTATGGTTTAAGCCCAAGTTTCTGCTCTGAGTTGTTGTGAAGAAGTAGTAGAATAGAATTGTTTTCTAAAATTAGATTAACAGTCCCAATTTAACCCGGATCTTGAATAAATTTTTTCACAACGTTTCTAAAATAAGTGAATTCTTAGTCAATAGTAAGAATTAACGAAGCTAGAATACCCTTTACATATAAAAAGCTTGCTTGAACAATAAACCCAGTGAGATAAAATCTTCTAAAAGAGATCAGAGAGAGTCACTGTTTACAGTCATAACTTCGAAGACGTAGTTAATTTCATCTATCTTTGAACCAGCATTAACACCAACAACAAAATCAGCCTCGAAATTAAACGCAGAATAACTATTACCAACAGGGAATACTTTGGATTGAGTAGGCAATTGAGAAGTTAAGTCCTATCTCGACGAACAAAGACCAAACACTATAAGTCATTCCTGCTATATGGTGCAGAGGCATGGTTGATGACAACATCTGATGAGTCGGCGTTACGAGTTTTCTAGACAAAGATTCTACGGAAGATTTATAGCATTGCTCATTGGAAGCGGTGAATATCGCTGTCGATGGAACGCTGAGCTGTACGAGATATACGGCGATATTGACATACCAGTAATTCAGCGTATTAAGGATAGCGGCTACGCTGGCTAGATCGTCCGTATGGATGAAAATTCGCCCGCCGGGGGAAGCAGAGGAAAAGAAAGACTGTTGGTAAGACTACGTGGAGGAAGACCTGGGAGCACTTAGAATCTCCAATTGGCGCCAAACAGCGAAAAGGAAGAACGACTGGCGCGCTGTTATAAACTCTTCTATAACCGTGTAAGCGGTGTCTACGCCAATAAAGAAGAAGAATTTCATACTAAAGCTCTCGGGTCAAATTTGTAGTGTCATAAAGAAATAGCTGTCAAACATTCGCACGACTAACTGTCACATCTCGCTCAAACTTCGTATCAACTCCGAAAGTCAAGATGTTTCAGCGGCAAATACCATACTTCAACTCAAAACAGCGTATCTCGAGCTCGCGAACTCTGTCTGACCAGCCAAACGAACAGCTACATGCACGAACTTATTCGCCTGCGCCAGCAATTGACTACAATACGAATATAATAATAATGATAATGACGAGAATTTCGATTACAATAATAACATTATGCGCTTGTAAATAACATCTACTGATATATATATTTATCTGTAGTTCAATTATAGACAACAATAGTACCAACAAGCGGACGGGCAGCCAGCACCAATGGCGGTGTGTGTTTTTGCCTTCATATCCAACTGTTTGTTGCTGTGTGAGTAAATGTTGGCGGCAAAAAAAGCGGGTAACTAACCGTGATACTCAGCTATATGGTTATCGAATCATGTTGTTGGCAAGTATTTATCTCTAATATTGTAGAAAAATGTGTGTGTGGATATACTATTTTATAGTTTTTCAATAGAATGTTTAAAATTCCGTGAATTTATTTTAATACATGTTTTTTTTGTTTTTTCTTTTTTGTTTGGAGAGCAATAATACGAGGAGAATCTGCCATTTAAATGAAGTGTAGAAGTATTTATCGTATAAAGTATTCATTATAACTACATATGTATGTATGCATGTATATGCATGATGCTGGTATTAAACATCTAATTTGCCTCTCGAATTCGGGCCTCGTGTTTTGATCGTGCTCTAATATAATTTGATTTAAAATATCTTATAAGTATATCTTGAAAGCAGAGAAGCCCATCTTCGCTTTAAATTTACTGAGAGAACTACCTTCAGTTCGGTAACACATTTCTTGCCTTTTTGAAGCTTATAAAGACCCCCATTTGTCACATAGACTTAAACAGCAGTTATGGATTCTGGACCAAAACCTATCTGTCCTTAACAGTCTGATAAAGGCTAGTTAATATTTTAAATATTCCTGAGAGAACCATTTACCGTCTGTAAAGTATTTTTTGTCATCTTGTAACCAATAAAGCCATTCTTTTGCGTAACAGCAGGAATAAACTGTGGATAAAAACCTCCAGAAAGACTAGGTAATCTCATGAGCATCCTTTTGTTTTTATCGAAAAAGTACTCTGAGAAATTGACAGTCAACATTTGCTTCAACTATAAAAAAAATATGTATAATCACTAGAACGGATCGATTTATTTAGAATAAAATCGCGTATGCGAAAAATATTCAAAAGATCATTCTGAACAATTCTGCCTAAAGGAGTTTGGCTCCAAAACTGACGAAAAAAATTTTATAATACTTAAAAAACTTCGCTTTAAAATTCGATGGCCCGAAATCTGTTTTATACTTATAGTTTCTTAAGCAAAGTTGTTTAGAATGATCCGTAGAACATTTCTATAAAATAATAATAATAATAGCCCGGGTTCAAAAATTTGTAAATATTTGTATTTCTTTGGTCGGAAATAAGTCCGGATTTTTTGGAGCTTCGAAGAGATGTTGAATAATTTGTCATGACTTAATATGTGACTCTAAGACAACGAGACAACTCATAGACAACGATAAGATTCGATGAGTCAGTCATTAGTGGGTCAGAGGGGTGTTCCCTAACCGGTCCATATGCCTTAATTTCTGTCTCTAAGACGTCATTAGTGGGTCAAAGGAGTGTTCTTAACTGGTCCATATGACTTAATATGTGTCTCTAAGATGTGGACAACGATAAGATTCGATGAGACAGTCGTTAATGGGTCAGAGGGGTGTTTCTTAACCGGTCCATATGACTTAATATGTGTCTGTAAGGCATAGGCGGCTATAAGATCCGATGAGACAGTAATTAGTGGGTCAAAGGAAAGTTCTAACCGGTCCATATGACTTAATATGTGTCTCTAAGATGTGGACAACGATAAGATTCGCTAAGACAGTTCTTAGCGGATCAGAGAGATGTTCTCTGACAGGTCCATATGACTTAATAGGTGTCTCTAAGATGTGGACAACGATAAGATTCGATGAGACAATTCCTAGTGGGTTAGAGAGGTGTTCCCCACCATCCATATGTCTTAATTTCTGTCTCTAAGACGTAGACAACGCAAAGATTCGAAGAGACAGTCATTAGTGGGTCAAATGAGTTGTCTTAACCGGTCCATATGACTTAATATATGTCTCTAAGACGTTAGTAGTCGAACGATAGATTATTGGATCGGTGGACTTTCTACATTCTACTTGCCTTTAATAGCAGACGAAGAAGAATGCTCCCACATAAGACGCATCTACGTAACCGAAGCGGACTGAGATTCATTCCTCAAAATTATATCAGAAATGCTGTTAACTTATGGTCAACATAATTGGCCTACTGAGCGTCTATGCGCAACCACCCACCTTGAGACCCGACATTCATTTTTGGATAATATTCGACCGAATAGACCACGTCCAGCACGCAGTGAAGAAAAGATGGCAGCCGTTGCTGAAAGTGTACACAAAGATCGTGGAGAGTCGATTCGGCACCGTATGCAGCAACTCCGACTGACGTATGAAACGACTTAGCATTTTACATCGGGTTCTCAAATTGAAAGCGTACAAAATACAGCTTGTGTAAGAACTTAAGCTGTTCTTACCAAGTGACATCGCTTCGCTCTATGGGCTCTTGAAAAGTTCCAAGAAGATCCGACGTTTTCGAGCCAAATTTCGTTCAGCGATGAGCACCACTTCTGCCTTAATGGGTATGTAAACAAGCAAAATTGCCGCATTTGAGACAAAAAGCAACCTGAAGCGATTCGAGAGCTGCCATTTCATCCAGAAAAAACAACGGTTTTGTGTGGTTTGTGGGGCGGTGGAATCATCGCTCCATATTTCTTCAAAAATGATGCCGGTGAGAACGTAATGGTCAATGGCGACCGTTATCGCGCGATGATAACCGACTATTTGATTCCTGAAATTGAAGCTCATGATCTCGACAACATTTGATTTCAACAAGGCGGCACCACTTCCCACACATCACATCAATCAATGAATTTACTGAGAGAACACTTCGGTGAGCAGATAATTTCACGTTTTGGGTCTGTCGATTGGCCACCAAAATAGTGTAATATCACACCGTTCGACTTTTTCCTGTGTGGATATGTAAAGTCTGAAGTCTATGCGGATAATATCGCTTTGCCTCAGGCCTTGGAGCAAAACATTACGCGTGTCATTCGCCGGTTACCAGTCGAAATCTTCGATGAACTCATCGAAAATTGGACTCTACGGTTGAAGCATCTGAGACGTCGCCGTGGTCAACATTTGAAAGAAATAATCTCTAAAGATAAATACCAAAGAACGCTCTTTCGACTGATAATAAACATTCCCCATTAAATTTCAAGGTTTTGTGTTTTTTCTTTAAAAAAGAAGGGAATCTCGAAATCACCTTTTAGAACCAACGACTGTCACATTAGCAGAATTTCTCTAAACTGTGCGTGTAAAGTATGATATTACAACAAGACAACCGTCGCGTCACGCCACTGGAGTTGAACCCGGTTTTATCTAGTCTTAGACTAACATTTCGCCGATTTATTTCTGTTTAGTATATGGATTCGTTGAAAACAACTTGACTCGTTTAAAATTATAAGTGGAGCAACTCGGAGATTAAAAAGCAAAAACTCATTCGAAAAAAAAAAAATTCCGGAAACACGCAGTTCGAATATTCGATACCGTAAAGTTCAATTGATGTCTGGCTGTATCATTAAACCTCACATAGTTGTGATTGATAAAAAATTATAATATTGAACCACAAAACGTATGTATTTATTACTTGTATAATGAGGGCAAAAGAATGAAAAAGGAAATTTGAAAAAATTCCACAGATATCTGCATGTCTGCATAAAACTCGGGCACAGTGAGCTATAAGCAAACGAAAACTGTGACAATATTAAAATTATTTCAATATTTCTTAAAAAATTATATATACATGGATCCGTGTGTATATGTATTTGAATATTATAAACCAACTCAAGTTTACGGCTTATTAATCACCTTTTCTATGGAATTTCCACGTCTATCCGCAGCAGAAGTTACTCGTATCCACTATGCAAACCAGCAGCCGATAAGCACATTTTCTTGATTTGTTGAAATTTCTATAAAATTACGCCGCTTCGGAACATTCTTATTGAACAGTTTTCACAATATTCGCAATTATTTTGATTTTACGCGCAATTTGCCTTATCACAGGCGTCTGGCCGTTAACATATGTTTGTGCAACTCTAGTAAATATTAAAATATTTGCATATTTGTATGTACATATGTATGTATGTATGAATGTACGAATGTAACACAAAGGCGCTTGTGTAAGCTATTGGCGCGCTGTGGGCGGTATGTCGAACGCTTGCGCACAGCAGCAGACCGCTGCGAATGTGTAGCAAAAAAAATAAAATAGCTAAACTGTAATCAAAATTTTAAACAAAAAATTCATGAAATTCGCCAAAACGTTTTTACGCACAATCAAACTCTGGCGATACGCTGCGCCTTTGCAGTTATCTACTTAATACGCCAGCGCATATTCGCTGCGCCGTTCAGCTGACTTTAGTACGAGTATGAAATCATGAGAACAACACACTTGATGCTGCAACTACTACACAATGCAACAACAACAATAATAACACAATAGTAATAACAATTATGAACAACAATAACAATAATAGGCGCACAATCAGCACGGCGCGGGTTGAGACGTGGCACGCGCTGCTCGAGACGGCGGATATGATGGAGCGCAGAAGAAAGAAATCCGCAAAACAGAAAAAAAAAATTAAAAATAAATTCCAATATAAACTCGATTTACGCGACGACTATTGTTCGTTATAAACGCTCCGCTCTGACTGCGATTGAAATTTGTCGGTGCTTAACCGCTGAGCGTTATAATAACTACGAACGCTACGACGTTTGTGATCAGCGTTGCTAGACGACGAGCAGCGTAGTAGTACCGAGCCGAATGCTGCGTGTATATCCAAATCGGTCAGCGTGTTGTCAGTAACTGTTCAAATGACGTTCAAGAGAAAGAAGAGTCGCTGGCATAAACTAGTACTACTACTACAAAGGCATTTGTCTTGTTTGTTTGGAATAATATATTGGAAGCTGAGGTTGGAGCAGAAGCAGAGATTGGAGCTGAAGCAGAGATCGGAGCAAAAGCAGAGATCGGATGAGAAGCAGAGATTGGAGCTGAGGTTGAGGTTGGAGCTGAAAATAATGTTGGTATAGAAGCTGAGATTATAGCAGAAGCAGAGATTGGAGCTAAGGTTGAGGTTGGAGCAGAAGTAGAGACTGGCGCAGGTTGGAGCTAAAGCCGAAGTTGGAGCAAAAGTAAAATTGGAGCTGTGATTAGGGTTGGCGCTGAAGTAGAGACTGGAGCAGTAGCAGAGATTGGAGCTGAAGCTGCGGAGCAGAAGCAGAGACTGGAGCAGAAGTTGAAGATGAAGCTAAGATTGCAGCAGAAATTGCGACTGGAGCTGCTGAGGTTGAATTCGAAGCAAAAGCTGAGATGGAGCAGAAGCAGAAATTGACTGAGAAACTGAGATTGGAGCTGAAGCTGAGGTTGAAGCATAAGCTGAGATTTAGCTGAAGCTGTAATTGAAGTTGAAGGGTTGGAGCTGAAGCTGGTCCCAGCGACGTGGTTGACAAGTGTGTGGCGAGTGCAATGAAGCGGTAAGTGTGAGTGTACGTACGCAGTTCGCGCTATGCTGTGATAAACAAGTGCTGATCGGCTCTCTGCATACATATCAGCTGCCAAATTTAATGTATGTATATGTGGCTGAATGTGTGTAATTTGAACGATATTAAGTCCGCTACGCTCTTGCTGGCTCTACCAGAGTCAGAGCTTGGCGTAAACTTCAATGCATGGCTGTAATTGGCACTAGCGGGTGGTGTGCACTATAGACGCACTCTCCGCGCTCAGCAGCGTCAACGTAAACAACTGCGTCATCAATAGCATCCACAAGATTTGGAGTACCAAACATGCAATATACATATACATAAGTTTCAGAGTCCATATACTCACTACTTATATCGCTTGCTTTCACAAGTGCTCTCTCCCTCTCGCTCTCTCATTGCTCTCTGCTGTAAAATGTTGTAACTCGCGCTCGTAGTGATCTTCGTACCGTTTTCGTATTTGTTGAAGTAAATAGTTTATTTGCATTTAATTGAAGTTCAAGCGAACGACTCACGACTCGGTTTACACATGGCTGCCTTGCGTACTCGTGCTGTATCTGCCGACTTGTTGACAACAGCTTTACACAATAGTTGGGTCAACCACTACTACGGCTACTGCTATCACTACATATGTATGTATGCCCAGCATATCCACCCCCATTATTAAAATGTTGAAATTAATCTGATAAACAATTTAACTGATTATCGCTTCATTGGAGTTGTTGTAAGCGCGGTGGCGCACACCGTCACCGAACCTAACTGCTTGCCATGTCCACAATTTGTCTATACATGCGTGTGACTTCTTGATCTTTATATGAAATTGCAGCATGAGAAGGTTTTGTGCTCGTTGCACAGAACTTACGGGCCTTTAATTGAATTTAAAAGACAAGCTCGGATTAAAGCTGTAAGCGCCGGTTTCTTCTTATGGAGTTTGAGTGACAAAGTTTTTACAAATACTTGTGGCATGATGTTGTTTGTATTATTGTATTCTATAAGTGTTTTTACAATATATACATAGGTAGCGTCTTAGAGGCATAAATCTTTTATTTCAAATAAGAAAAGAGTAATCTTCGGTTAAGCTAATCTCCACAAGAGATTTCGTCAAATAAAAAAGTTTTTCTGACAAAGACTTCAGTTTGATCGATGAGTTTGCATGACAGCTACCATATAGTATATGCCGTGGTTGTCCGATATCGGCGATTCCAACGAAGGAGCAGCTTCTTGGTGACCGATCGATATCTTAAAAACTGAATGACTAGTTCGCGTATATACAGGTAGATGCACAGACAGACGGACAAACTTCTTGGCAAACTTAATATATGCACTGTTCAGGGTATAATAAATAATATAAAACGGTCTACAGGATTTCCCAGTTCGTAAACTGATTTAAAGTTTAAACAACTTCTCAGCTTAACACGACATCGTCTTGGGAAGACCATTCTGTCGATCTACTATTGCCAGTGTTCCTTCGAAGGATTTCTATTTTCGAAATGGTCAGCCGCAGCTAGATTTTCTATTAACCATTTATTCAACTTAAGCAGCAGCAGAAAATAATTTCCAAATAGTTTTGAGGAATGCCCGAAGATTTTAACCTTAACTGGATATAAATACAGCTCCCACGACTCACTTAGATGTGACACTCGACAGCTTTTGCTCCTTCACTCCTCATACGACCGCTATTATTGCAACCAATATCCTCAAGTCGCTGGCGGGCAGCATATGAGGAAAAGACAAAGAAAAGTTGTGGGGTACATACAAGGCAATCGGTCGGCCGGTTCTTAACTACGTCGCACCAATATGTTCGCCTGGATGTAGTGAAACGCATACGAGGAAGCTTCAGACATACCAGAACACTGCACACCGGACTATAACGGGATACCTCTTTACCTCCCTTATCGAAAATCTGTACAGTGAGGCCTGTGTGCTCCCAGTTAATATGTACTTATAACGAGCAATTTTTGCAGGGTTGTTTTCGTAGAAGCTACTCCTGCAGTCACCTTCTTGCAGTGGAAGCGCCTCCTAGGAGCATCAAGAGGTTCTTTCTAAACAATGTCGACGACATAAGACAATTCCCCGACTACACTTCGGACGCAACTAACTTCAGACATGTACTGACCGCCATAAACACCTTCACCGTCTCCCTCTCAGTGAATAACGTTCTTGGAGTTAAGCCACCGCTCATTGCAGATGACGCGCTCGAGTTACCGCGAGAAACGAGAGCGACTCTTGCGCAGCTTCATTCTGGATACTTTAGCAGGTTAAACTCGGACTTATCTAGAATCGACCTCGACATACCAAATATATGTTTACAATATGACGAGTCCATGCATGACTTTAAGCACTTCTTTGCATGCCCAGCTAACCCTACACATTAGACATCCCCCCCTATGGTTCGACCGCGTCGAAACAGCACGTTTCCTGAGCCTACCGTTGGATTAACTGGATGAGAACTTATCTGAAGCTTATCGCCCTAACGGGAACTAGATAACTGTTACAACAACAACAATAATGGCTCCCTACGTAACAAATACGGACCTGGACTGTCATTTCGGCAGCTTCTCTCCAAATTACCCCAGGGTTATATTCTTACGCTACAACAACAACAGGCAGAATATTGCGGGAATTGTAGTCTAACGGTTTCTAACTCATTTTACACCTCTTACACACTCATCTTACGTAACCTGAACGGACCTGGACACTTTATTCGGCCAAGGCCTGCCAACTCGGCAGAATTTTGCCGCTACAACAACTACAACAACCCCTTCGAAAGAGCTTGTTTCTCGTTGAATGACTTCGATGGTGTTGTTGTTGTAGCGGTAAAAAAAAAAATCAAGTAATTTGGAGGAATGCTGTCGGTTTGACAGTCCTGGTCGTATAAAAATCCGGGTCCGTTCCGGTTACGTGGACCCGACTTCGATGATAAGTCTCTAGATACACAGTTACAACAACAATAACCTAGGTAACGCATGGGAAGGCACATTACTGGCTATAATTATGGGTACCAAAAGTTCGTTCCATTAAAATGAAGTTTTCAAACATTTGTTTTATAACAGATAAAGATAGACCCTATGCATCCATCGTTTTAAAAAGACAGGAAAGTGTTTGTAGATATGTCTTAATCATGATACCATACCATACCTGTAGAAGCTGTACTTTACCGTTCCCACAACAGTCGGGTCTACGTAACCGGAACGGATCTGGATTATCCGGCCAAGGACTGTCAACTCGGCAGAATTCTGCCGCTACAACAACAACAAAAACAACAACAACAAGCTGTACTTTAGATAGTCCGGAAAATCTCATACATTTTGAGATTAAGTGAATAAAGTGTAACTACAATTTTTGTAGTTATTTTTATTACCTATTCCTTTGCTATAAAACTTTTTTCCTTCGCACCCGGAGTTTATTAACCCTTAAAAATCCAACCACCCTTCGCCTTCCCGAACATAAATCGTCCTTATATAATTTTCCCTTACATTTTTGTTATTTTATCTTGCTTTTTCAGAGGGTTTATCTTACTATGGTGTTTTTTACTTTAAAAAATTATCCTCTGGTCTATTTAGACTTCTTCCTTTTAAAATTTTCAAAATGAAACGATCATTAAATAAATTTTTAGAGTGAATTTCCACAATTGTTTTATTTTAAGGACAAACGTTGTAGTAATGTTTACGTTTGCACTGCAGACATAAACATTTTCTTAATTAATATGTGTGCTAATTAAATTATGAATACTCGCGCACAATACATTGTTCGAAATTAAATTTAAGGTAAATTAAAATTTTTGAGAATTTGTTCCGCTTCTTTGCTCTCTTTAATAGTGCTGACGATATCGGTGATAACTGGAAGAAATAGAGAAAAAATATTAATAAATATTTATGTTTATACAGAAAATAAAAATATTTTAGAGAAAACACAGAAGCGGTACTACATAACCTCAAAATATTATATAAAGAAGCAATCAAAGATTGTCACTCTAGCAACGTTCAACAAAACTTTTTTGAAAAAAGTTTTAAAATGCTGCTACAACAACAACCACTGCTACATATACTACCAGAATAAGGTACTATTTACTAACTTTTTCGTTCATCAGCCGACATAAGCAGTGATAATATGCCAACTTGATTATTTTTGCTGATTTCCAAAAGTGTGCTAGCGGTAGCTGCATCTTTCTGCACTAAGTAGAAGTCGCGCATTGTGTGTAACAAGTCCGTAAGCGTGTCCGAATCGAAACCAGCGCCGAGTACTTTACGTAATTGCGTCACATTAATGCTCTGTGAAAGGAAGAATAAAGTAAAAAGCCTTAAAAAAGGGGCTCAAGAAATAACAACTTAAATATTTGTTGGAAAATAACAGTAATTACAAAAATGTTAAATAATAAAACAGCAACGGACATACCTTTAAGTATTTGTACTTTTGCGCAGGCGTTAATTCTTTCCAATTCGAGTAAAATTGCGCTGTAGATGTGGGCGGAGGTGGTAGGGGGCGCTAAAATGAAAACATAAATTATTATGTTTCAATAAAAATATAAATAATTGTGATTAAATTAATGTTAACATAAAAATTAAATGTAGAAAAAATTAATAGTACACAAAATTAATAAAAAAATTAATAAAAAAAATAATACAAATAAATTACAATAAAAAAATGTAAAAGTAAAACATAAAATTAAAAACATAAAACAATAATACAATGAATTGTCTTCAAGCAAACTGTTAAATTAACTCAATTGAACTCAACAACGTGACAATGAAATAAACTTTCATACAAACATACAAGACGCATTTGTTAAATTTAAACACATATTTTATTTTGGGACAATTTATTAAGTTTATAGCCACTATATAAACACAAAACAAATCACCAGTAAACAAACTAATTTAATAATACTACTTATAACAAATATTTTTATAACCAATTTGTTATTGATTTTGTAAAATCTATAATTCTTTTTATATTTTGTTTGATTTTTTTTTAATAATAATGGCTATGAAATCGTTAACATATAATAAAAATTTGTGCTTTCAAAATTTTTTTGGCATTTCACTAGATTGGCACTAAAACATTTGAAATTTCTAACAAACTACTTTTGCTATTTGGCACCATTATTCATTGACAATTACCCATAAATTAAACAATTAACCATAAATTAGATTTCCCACAAAGCGTATACTACATATTTGCTAACAAGTTGAAAAATAAATAGTAATAAATACATAATTGACTTATTTCCGCAGTCTGCGTTTAAACAAATTTTGGCTACTCTGTTTAATGGCGTCAAAAAATCGTATCAATATAGCAATTAACGCGGTGAAAAAGGAAAAAAATGCGCTTACGTTTCCACTCAGTAATTGCACATCCCGGCCGGCCGTCGCGCTAGATCTATTCACTTCGATCACTGAGGTTTTTTGGTCATCTTTGGTATTTTGTTTTTCATTAAATTTATTTGTAACTTTACTCAAAGCTGCAGCAGGTTGGCCGGGCGTTTTGTCAACGGCATTATTAGACTTCTTAACTTCGACGAATGGACCACAATTACTATTAAATAATTTATCGATATCTTCATCGGAGATTTTCAAATTAGTATTTTCACAATTTTTTGTATCTTTTGGGCCAATCACATCCGCGATGGGTACACGTCGAAGCGGTTTATTTGAACGTTTGTTTGGCGGCTTATCAATTGGCAGTATGTCAACCATGTCAGCACGCGGCGCGCTAAAGTTCGGACCCTTGGCGCTTTTTACTGAAAAAAGAAAAGCATAAACAATATAACATAAATTTTAAGCAGAAATTGTCGCAAACAGTGGACAAAAATATATTTTCAATATATATTTATATAAACGGCGCGACTAATATTAGTAATTTTATTCTTAAGCATTTTTGTCTCATAACACTACTCAAAATTGGCTTGTACTCACCATTTTTTCGTAATCTTTCGTTGATGCGTTCCAAACTTTTATTCGCTTCACCATTTTTGGGTTCGATCATAAGCACAGTCGTGCAATCTTTAAGCGCATCCATATCATTGCCGAGACACTCATTTGCCTGCATGCGCCGATAGTAAGCCTTAACGGATAAACTGTCGATTTCTATGGCTTGTTCACAATCTTCAATGCATTCATTATATCTAAATAAGTAAAAAAATGTTAACATTGTTTTTAAGAAGTGAGAAATGTAACAATTTTTTTACACATTTCCTTTCATATTTATTACTAACCTTTCCAACTTCAGGTAGCACAACGCGCGATTGCAAAAGTATATGGGATCCTCTGGGAATATATCAATTGCGTTGGTGTATTCATTAATAGCTTTTTCATATTCGCCCAGCTTAACATGCTTGTTGCCCTTATCTTTTATTTCATTAGCTTGTTTACGTTTTTCCTCGTTGACATCAAGCGGTTTTTCTAATTTTTCCGTAGGTGTTGTGGCTGGTATAAAATACAAATAAATTAGATGTACAATTTACAAATAAATCGCATGCTTACTACCGCTGGAACTCGAGGGTGAATTGTCATTATCCTTGGCAACGGAGTTTGTTCTAGAACTTGGCTGTTGTTGTTGTTTTTGCTGTTTGTTATTTTGCGCAGGTTGTTTGTCTGCAAGAACATGACTTCGTATTGGCACATTTACTTGCTGCTCATTTTTAAGAGAAATATTATTAGTTTATTATACATAATTTATTTAAATAATATTCATTTACATACCTCTTCTTTATCCACGTTAGCTGGACGTCGATGTAACTCCTTTTCTTTGGCCTTCATTTCCTGTTCCCAACTATAAAGATCATTTAGTGTGTTTCGCATCTCCTCCGCATTATTGCGCACTTGCAACTGAATTTCATGCGATTTTTTCAAAGCATCCATTTTATTTGCTATTAACTATTTATTTATATGACAGTTATTTAGTAAAAATATTTAATAAAACTGAAAGCGCGCTGAAAGCTATTAAATTGAGTTGCTTTGTTTTCTTGCTGGTTCAATAAAACGAACTGTCATGTCACGTTGGTGCTGTTCACATCAGATGTTTGACAATCCATTCACGATGGCTGCGTTTAAAGTGCAAATATATTGATTTGTTGGAGAAAAAACCTAAAGGTTTTTAATGAAATTAATTATATTCATAATAATAATGTTTTATATTGCCAAGGAATTGTTTATTTCATGATTTTAAAACGATTTTAATTGTGAATGACATACCTCATTCACAGGTGGCGCTGTGTACACAGCGTTAGCCTTGTTTACAACTACAAAGTTGCGGCACCATTTTGTTCGAAAACAGTTATTCGTCAAGTTCAGTGCAAATTTAGTTTCGCGAAGTAAAAAATGTAATTTAATTGGTTTATTCAACAAAAATTTACAAAAACTGTGGTGAAATGTTTAAAGTGATGGTGATATATAGTTTTGTTGTTAAATAAAACTTCTAGCTGCAGTTTTATTATTCGGTGCCAGCTCGGTGCAGGAAACTGGAAATATTGCAAGTTTTGAACAAATATCCGTTTCCTTAACGAAATTTTCGGTTTACATGTTCATTAAGACGCAAATTGGTTGCAAAAAGTGTTAAAGAGTGCGCAAATATGAGCTACGGACTAAATTGGTTAGCGGAGCGCTAGCGCTCCACAAGTGTGAAAAAATAATACGAACAAGCGCGTCATAACCCAACAATCATACCCAGATGTCGCTGTATGCCATTTTAGTGAGTTACTATTCACAGGTGGCGCTGTACAACCCGCATTAGTAGAGCACACAATTATAAATTAGCGACACCACTTTGTGCGGAAACATTTATTCCTTGTATTCAAAATAGTTTTAATAAAATATCCGTTTCCTTTATGTTAGTTTCCCTCTCCGGGTCGAATGTATCGAAAATTTGGAAGCAAAAAATGTAATGAATTGCGATAGCTTGCGCTGCAAATTAACTTAGTGAGAGAAGTGCTAGTGCTCCATACATATGAGAATAAAACAATCGGGACTAGATAATTAAATTCTTTGTGATAAAATTAATCATATCAGAAATGCAGATCTTGTTGTACAATGTTACTATTGCTACAAAGTCGGATATGATCTACGTTGTCGCAAACAGTTAAAATTTTTGGAAAACTTTAATTTGACGAAATGCAATAGTCAAATCTGTGTTATCAACCATCCTATTGCTGGCCGGCGATTCAAAGCAGCATATTGTAGATTTAATTAAATTACTAAATGGAACTATGAAATTGTAAATATTAATGAAAAAGTTAGAAATGCAATTTTCATGCGTTTTAATAAAATAAAATTAATTATTTTTCTAAAATTAAAGAGTTATTAAAGACAAACAACTTAAATACATATGTGTGTAAATATCGTTAGAGAGGTGAATAGCGAAAATCAAATATATAGTATGTGTTAATATACGCGCGTGTGATGTCGAAAACTATAAGGTTTTTTTTGTCTGTTTTATTAATATTAAGTTAAAAATTAAAATAAGTGTAGTGTAAAGTGAAATGCAGAAAAAATACAAAGTATGCAGTATGAGCTGACGAAAAAATTTGGAATGCAGATAATGATACCACCAGAAATCGAACAGGTGAGTGATAATAAAAAATAAATTACTGTACTAGGAAAAATGGCATAAATTTGTATAAACATGTAATGGAAAAATTTATTTAAAAAATGGCAACAGTAAAATTTTTGTGAATAATATATTTATTTGTGTACTCATGTTTGTATATGCTGAATATAATTTTGTGCTACTGATTTTATATTGTAAATATTATAGGAAGTGCTATAAATTTACTAAATGAGTCGCCATATTTTTTTTCGGTATGGTAGTATTTGTTGGTATGGCAGTATTTGCTGGTAAGGCGGTTTCATTATTTTTTTTTGATTTGCTTAGAAATTTTGTATATACATTTTTATAGTTGAAGTAAATTAAGCTTCTGCATGTGTTCTGAAATTTTTGGAAAAAAATATTTTAAACTCGGCCTTTGGAAAAAATATGCGCTCGCGTTGGCGGGATAACTCCTTACAGGATAATATAAAGTGGAAAATATGTATGTGTTTTAGTAATTCTTAACTTAAAACTTGGATGAAGGAAAAAAACTGATAATTGGATTTTTGGCAGACATTTTTACAAAAAAATGAAAATTCTGTGAAAATGGCGCGACATTTTTTCCACATAATTGTAATAAAAAAAAACCTTCGTTCAATAAAAAACATTTTTTGAAAAGCGTAAACCCATGTAGACCCATAATTTTTAAACTTGTGTACATTATTTTCTAATAAATTTTTTAGAAAAATTTTTTAGAAAAGAATTTATTAATTTTTTTAGTATAGTTACATACTTATTGATATAGTCATCATACATATATGTATGTAATAGGCTTTCAGTGTCATAACATATTTCCCACTAAATTAATATTAGTCCTACCACGAGTTGCACTGCCCCATAAAATAGGCGCGAAGCCCCATTTAACACTTACTTCCACAACCATTCACTAGAAAGCATATACAAACATACATACATACACATATTGTTTTACTCGCGCATATCAAGACCACCGTACCGCTTTTACCGCTTTATCCATTCCGTCACCATCCGCATGACACTTCAGCATAGAGAATTGACGTGCGCGCCTGATTAGGGAAATAATTATACCATCGCGACTGCTGAAAAGTGAAATTAATTATTTAGATGTACTGCGCTATAGCTATACTATGCACATACTTATGTATGTATACAAGTATGTATATGTATGTATGTATGAACGACTTGTGGTGAATTCTGGCACTTGGACGAGGAAGAAAAATTGCAGTTATTAAACTAAGTTTACATTTTTCACACAAAATAACTTCATAACATTGTGAAAATTCTAAATTGTGTCTTAATGCGAATTTTATGCATCGCTGATGTTATACGAACCTATGCAATGTTCTTGAGTGTGGCTGCTGATTGCTCTGCTCACGGTTCGTACGCTCGTTAGTGTATTAACATATCCCTATAATTTTATGCATAAGAAGAAGTCGTATTAATAATGCGAACACTGGTTTATTTATATAAAAAACGCATTTACAGTTAAAATTTATTTTTTAAGTCATTTGGATGTGTGATCTTGTTTATTAGACCCTGAACTGTGCATATTAATTTTGTCATGGAGGTTGCAACACCCAGAAGGAAAGGTTGGATACTCTAATAAGTATACATACTATACATGTACATAAATACATATATATACGTATACATACATACATATATATATGTATGTATGTTTATGATTAGCATAAATAGCTGAGTCGATTCAGTCATGCCCGTTTGTCTGTCTGGGTTTGTGCGAAATTTTTGAGATATCGATATGAATTTTTTTTTGTACCTACCCATTCTAGGCGCTTGTTGTTGTTGTAGCGACAGAATTACACCGAGTTGACAATCCTTGACCGGATAAAAAATCCGCGTCCATTACAGTTACGTAGACCCGACTGGCGTGGAAATGGATTCTAGGCTTTGGAAACATACATACAAATGTATGTATATACTAAGCACAACTTGATTTTCATTATATGAATATTTTAGAAAATAAAATATGGTAAAATAAAAAAATAGCGACTTCCAAAGCCCACTAACAAAGTGAAGAGCATGCTTTGCGTCCTGAGAAACTCATGTTATTCAAAATTACATATAATTACGCGTCTTTTTTTTAGTTTAGTTATACATTTGAAAAAAAAAAATCCAACTACCACAAATGTTTCCTTCCAATCAAAGGCAAATGCAGCGGCAATGAATCCACCTTTGTCTCGTTGCCCCAGAAAATTGTCTGTCTGTCAGTTGGGATGCTGTCGCTCCGATTGGCACAGCGTCTGGCTTGCTCGACCAGCTACATAATTACGCATCACTTTTCCTTGCGCTCTTGTATTATTATAATTTTTTGCAAATGTTGTTCGTTTTGTATTTGTTATCTCGTTCTTTTAAACTTATTTATGAACTGCGTAACTGAACTTGACCCACAGCGTGTGAGAAAGTTATGTTAGAAAATTGCGTGCGTGTTAATATCTTTTTTTTGTTATTCTTTCAGGTTATTTTTTATTTAATTTTTTGATTGTACATTGTTTTTATATCTGCAGGATTGCGTGTTTCCTTTTAATTTGCAGCATTATTATAACTTTAAGAGAATATGGCAGTAAGAGTTTAATTTGACTGAAATTATGGGGTTTTAAAATTTTTAAAAATTCGTTACTTTTTTTGTTGCTTCCATATATTTTTTGCACATAGCGCTTATGCTAGAAAAAAGCTTCAGAGAAAATACCGTATGGATGTAGTACCGCACCAATTTTAGTGTGTTCGCTTGATAATTCGTTTAATTATAATAATTATAACTGTAAAACAAACAAAAGAGAAAAAATACATAAAACAAAATATAAAATTAAATAAAAAATCAAATTTAAAATAATAGTACTACTTCTAAGAATAATAATTTTGAGTTCATACTATATTGGCACATATATAATCAAACTGCTTTAATTTGTGATGTTTGAATATAATAATTTTAAACACACATGAAACATTGAAGATGTAAATTTAAGGGCTTGGTGTTATAATTCCTTTATTTAGTAATAAATGCTGTTATACATACATATATTAAATAGAATCATAGAAAAAATCTCTTCAGACTATTTGTTGTTGTAACGTTAGGAAAAATTTTTCAAAATTATTTCGAAGAATGTTGAGGACTTGACATCCATTATCCGCTTAAAAATCTGACTCCCTTCCGGTTACATACATACATATACTCAATTGTGGACAGGGTTGTGACTCTCTTTCATTTGTGATGCTAACTCTTGGAGATAATGGATTATGGCAATTTCAATCGTTTTTTTTTTTTGTTTTTTTTGGACGATCATTAGCTTGTTTGGTTTAATACCTCCTAAGCAATATCTACCTGAAAGGATATACAAACTTGAATCTTCATTCATTTACTGAACTTACAGCTAACAAATGTAGATTTTATACTTTTTTCCAAAATCTAAATTGGTTTAGTATTAAAGAGATTATACATATATTATAGAGAAAAAGTAAGAAAGAGCTAATTTCAGGTATAACTGAATATTTCATCCTCTCACAACTTGCAAGATATGTAATTTCACCAAAAAGTATACGTTTTTACCCCGGCGTCTATTGAGTCCTCTCATACTATCGCCAGTCAAAGATTTTATCTCTCTGGCGTATTTAGTTATTGTTTTATCGCACTTTTAGTAGTTTTTAACTTCTTCTTCTTCTTAATTGGCGTAGACACCGCTTACGCGATTATAGCCGAGTTAACAACAGCGCGCCAGTCGTTTCTCCTTTTCGCTACGTGACGCCAATTGGATATTCCAAGCGTAGCCAGGTCCTTCTCCACTTGGTCCTTCCAACGTCTTCGTCTTCCTCTGCTCTCCCTCCGGGTACAGAATACTTTCAGAGCTGGAGTGTTTTCGTCCATTCGGACAACATGACCTAGCCAGCGTAGCCGCTGTCTTTTAATTCGCTGAACTATGTCAACGTCGTCGTATATCTCGTACAGCTCATCGTTCCATCGAATGCGATATTCGCCGTGGCCAACGCGCAAAGGACCATAAATCTTTCGCAGAACTTTTCTCTCGAAAACTCGCAACGTCGACTCATCAGTTGTCGTCATCGTCCATGCCTCTGCACCATACAGCAGGACGGGAATTATGAGCGATTTATAGAGTTTAGCTTTTGTTCGTCGAGAGAGGACTTTACTCTTCAATTACCTACTCAGTCCGAAGTAGCACCTGTTGGCAAGAGCAATCCTGCGTTGGATTTCCAGGCTGACATTGTTGGTGGTGTTAATGCTGGTGCCTAAAATGACAAAATTATCTACAACTTCGTAGATATGACTGTGAACAGTAACGTAAGAGCCACGTCGCGAGTGCGATGATTGTTTGTTTGATAACAGCATGTATTTCGTCTTGACCTCGTTCGCTATCAGACCCATTTACTTCGCTTCCTAATCCAGTCTGGAGAAAGCAGAACTAACGGCGCGGATGTTGAGGCCAATGATATCAATATCATCGGCATACGCCAGCAGCTGTACTCTTATAAAAGATGGTACCTTCTCTAAGTATTTAGTTCTGCAGCTCGAATTATTTTTTCCAGAAGCAGGTTGAAGAAGTCGCACGATAGGGAGTCGCCTAATCTGAGACCTCGTTTGGTATCGAACGGCTCGGAGAGGTCCTTCCTGATCCTGACGGAGCTTTTGGAGTTACTCAACGTCAGTTTACACAGCTGTATTAGTTTTGCGGGGATACCAAATTCAGACATCGCGGCATAGAGGCAGTTCCTTTTCGTGCTGTCGAAAGCAGCTTTGAAATCGACGAAGAGGTGGTGTGTGTCGATTCTCCTTCACGGGTCTTTTCCAAGATTTGGCGCATGGTGAATATCTGGTCGGTTGTTGATTTTCCAGGTCTAAAGCCACACTGATAAGGTCCAATCAGTTTGTTGACGGTGGGCTTTAATCTTTCACACAATACGCTCGATAGAACCTTATATGCGATGCTGAGGAGGCTAATCCCATGGTAGTTGGCGCAGATTGTGGGGTCTCCTTTTTTATGGATAGGGCATAGCACACTTAAATTCCAATCTTTGGGCATGCTTTCGTCCGACCATATTTTACAAAGAAGCTGATGCATGCTTCTTATCAGTTCTTCGCCGCCGTGTTTGAATAGCTCGGCCGGCAATCCATCGGCCCCCGCCGCTTTGTTGTTCTTCAGGCGGGTAATTGCTATTCGAACTTCTTCATGATCGGGCAGTGGAACGTCGGCTCCATCGTCGTCGATTGGGGAATCGGGTTCGCCTTCTTCCGGCGTTGTGCGTTCACTGCCATTCAGCAGGCTGGAAAAGTGTTCCCTCCATAATTTGAGTATGCTCTGGGTATCGGTGACTAGATCACCTTTAGGGGTTCAATAAGAGTATGCTCC